>NW_027254820.1:92381-117381 GCF_044704955.1 Pristiophorus japonicus | reverse complement strand
ACTCGATTAGGAATGGGCAATAAATGCCGGGCCTGGCCAGCGACACTCACATCCCCCAGGAACACATTTTTTAAACAATGGTACTAGTTTCCAGGGAGAGGGAGTCAGGGTTCCGGCTCCTGATCGCTCCAGGGAACAGAAAAATGGGGACCTAAGTTGATTAAGAACTTGCTCGGGAATATTTATGATTTTTATTGCGTCCCTCCTACAGTCACATAAACTGTCGGCGATCGCCTGTGGGGAATGGGGCAAGATCGCAGTAAACCCCAGGAATAAGCCATCACCTTCAGGATCAGAAAATGCATCCAGTTACTGAGATATCTCGCTGAGAGAGAGACTGAGAGACACCAGTCAGTGTACAGATATCTCCCTGAGGGAGAGAGAGACTGAGAGACACCAGTCAGTGTACAGGTATCTCCCTGAGGGAGAGGGGACTGAGAGACACCAGTCAGTGTACAGATATCTCCCTGAGGGAGAGGGACTGAGAGACACCAGTCAGTGTACAGATATCTCCCTGAGGGAGAGGGAACTGAGAGACACCAGTCAGTGTACAGATATCTCTCTGAGGGAGAGGGACTGAGAGACACCAGTCAGTGTACAGATATCTCCCTGAGGGAGAGGGGACTGAGAGACACCAGTCAGTGTACAGATATCACCCTGAGGGAGAGGGGACTGAGAGACACCAGTCAGTGTACAGATATCTCCCTGAGGGAGAGGAACTGAGAGACACCAGTCAGTGTACAGATATCTCCCTGAGGGAGAGAAGGGGACTGAGAACACCAGTCAGTGTACAGATATCTCCCTGAGGGAGAGGGACTGAGAGACACCAGTCAGTGTACAGATATCTCCCTGAGGGAGAGGGACTGAGAGACACCAGTCAGTGTACAGATATCCCCTGAGGGAGAGGGAACTGAGAGACACCAGTCAGTGTACAGATATCTCTCTGAGGGAGAGGGACTGAGAGACACCAGTCAGTGTACAGATATCTCCCTGAGGGAGAGGGGACTGAGACACCAGTCAGTGTAAAGATATCTCCCCACGGGAGAGAGAAGGGGACTGAGAGACACCAGTCAGTGTACAGATATCTCCCTAGGGAGAGAGAGACTGAGAGACACCAGTCAGTGTACAGATATCTCCCTGAGGGAGAGGGGACTGAGAGACACCAGTCAGTGTACAGATATCTCCCTGAGGGAGAGGGGACTGAGAGACACCAGTCAGTGTACAGATATCTCCCTGAGGGAGAGGGACTGAGAGACACCAGTCAGTGTACAGATATCTCCCTGAGGGAGAGGGGACTGAGAGACACCAGTCAGTGTACAGATATCTCCCTGAGGGAGGGACTGAGAGATACCAGTCAGTGTACAGATATCTCCCTGAGGGAGAGGGACTGAGAGACACCAGTCAGTGTACAGATATCTCCCTGAGGGAGAGGGGACTGAGAGACACCAGTCAGTGTACAGATATCTCCCTGAGGGAGAGGGACTGAGAGACACCAGTCAGTGTACAGATATCTCTCTGAGGGAGAGGGACTGAGAGACACCAGTCAGTGTACAGATATCTCCCTGAGGGAGAGGGGACTGAGAGACACCAGTCAGTGTAAAGATATCTCCCCACGGGAGAGAGAAGGGGACTGAGAGACACCAGTCAGTGTACAGATATCTCCCTGAGGGAGAGAGAGACTGAGAGACACCAGTCAGTGTACAGATATCTCCCCACGGGAGAGAGAAGGGGACTGAGAGACACCAGTCAGTGTACAGATATCCTCATTAAGTACAGACACAGGGATATCTCTGATCAGTTTATTAGAAGAATATTCTGAGATATTAAACATTCAATAGTTCTATCGCTTTGGTAGGTCAGCAGGAGAGATTACAGAGCGTTGAAATACAAACTACCCTCCACCGAAGCGTCTACTGCATGGTACGGGACAGTGTGAGGATAGGTGGCCTGGGTGTTACGGAGCGTTACAGTAATGGTTCTTTCTGCTCCCGCCCCCAATTTCCCGCTGTGACCCGACACTTGTGATGTCTTCGATCGCGCAGCTCCGATTAACCCAGTGTCTGACTCGTGCGGTTTGCCGAGTGGACAGCTCCCGAGCCCTGCGGTATAATTTCACCATTACTCAAGGATTACGCCTCCGGAATGCGGCACCGCGCGGTGACGGGACGCGGGTCTGTGTCTGTGCGATTCGCCCCCGCACGGTGACGGGACGCGGGTCTGTGTCTGTGCGATGTCCGCGCCACCCCCTCCCCCAGCACAGCGAGGGGACGCGAAGAACCAGTGCGAGGTGCCCGAATATATCAGCCAGCGTTTCCCCGGGGAGCTGAACCGTAGCCGAGAATCGGCGTATTCGGTGGGGAGCCAATTGCCGCGGGAGCGAAGCAGGAATTGGAAAGCGAGAGGCCACAGTTGGCAGCGGGAGCAAGGCGGAAGGAGGAAGGGAGCAATTTCTCTTCGTCGGATGAGGGGTTGCATTGAAGGTCAGCAGGCTCCCTTCCTTCTTCCAGATACTCTACGGAAGATTGCTCAAGGTAAACCGCGTGGCCTCGGGATTTGAAGCGTTTGATCAAACATTGGCGTCGTTTCTGTCCATTTGTTTTGGGGTGGAGGAGGGGGGGGGGGGGCGGGTAATGAAATGTTTGCTTTAATTAGTAAACGCGTGTTCTGTGCGCTCGCTGGTGTTTACCCCCTCGACAGGGCGGAGCGACAGGCTCCTCGAACGCTCACTGGATACAGTCCATGACGTGAATCTGCAGGGTGTCCATGTCGGGAGCCAGGTACTGACACTTGGGGCACCGAAAGTCCGGCTGTTCGTCCGGGAGGCTGCGTCGGTGAACCGGATCAACGGGGACGTTGAACGGGACCGTGTTTCCGCTCTGGAAGTAATTACCTAAAAGGTCAGGGTGGGGAGGAGGGAAGAAATGGAAAGTTTACCAATCGCCATCTCCGGACGGGGACACATCGAAAATAGGAGCAGTAGTGGGCCATTCGGCCCCTCGAATCTGCACCGCCATTCAATATGATCATGGCTGATCCAACACTGACCACACTCGATGGTGTGTCACAGTACATCAGTCATTGAAGGTTGGCATGCAGGTACAGCAGGCGGTGAAGAAGGCAAATGGCGTGTTGGCCTTCATAGCGAGAGGATTTGAGTATAGGAGCAGGGAGGTCTTGCTGCAGTTGTACAGGGCCTTGGTGAGGCCTCATCTGGAATATTGTGTTCAGTTTTGGTCTCCTAATCTGAGGAAGGACATTCTTGCTATTGAGGGAGTGCAGCGAAGGTTCACCAGACTGATTCCCGGGATGGCAGGACTGACCAATGAAGAAAGACTGGATCGACTGGGCTTATATTCACTGGAGTTGAGAAGAATGAGAGGGGATCTCATAGAAACATATAAAATTCTGACGGGATTGGACAGGTTAGATGCAGGAAGAATGTTCCCGATGTTGGGGAAGTCCAGAACCAGGGGACACAGTCTAAGGATAAGGGGTAAACCATTTAGGACCGAGATGAGGAGAAACTTCTTCACCCAGAGAATTGTGAACCTGTGGAATTCTCTACCACAGAGAGTTGTTGAGGCCAGTTCGTTAGATATATTCAAAAGGGAGTTAGATGTGGCCCTTACGGCTAAAGGGATCAAGGGGTATGGAGAGAAAGCAGGAATGGGATACTGAGGGAATGATCAGCCATGATCTTATTGAATGGTGGTGCAGGCTCGAAGGGCCGAATGGCCTACTCCTGCACCTATTTTCTATGTTTCTATGATCAGCTCTGCTGGGCAGGGCCACATTGTCCACATGTCCCCCCAGACACGAGACTCCCCAAAGCGAGCGCTCTACTCGGAACTCCTTCACGGGCAAACGAGCCAAAGGTGGGCAGAGGAAACGTTACAGGGGACCACCCTCAAAGCCTCCCTGATAAAGTGCAACATCCCCACCGACATCTGGGAGTCCCTGAGCCCAAAGACCAGTCCGCCCTAAGTGGAGGGAGTGCATCCGGGAGGGCGCTGAGCACCTCGAGTCTCGTCGCCGAGAGCGTGCAGAAACCAAGCGCAGGCAGCGGAAGGAGCGTGCGGCAAACCAGTCCCACCCTCCCCTTCCCTCAACCACTGTCTGTCCCACCTGTGACAGGGACTGTGGCTCCCGTATTGGGCTGTTCAGCCACCGAAGGACTCGTGTTTAGAGTAGAAGCGAGTCTTCCTCGATTCTGAGGGACTGCCTATGAAATGATCATGGCTGATCCTCTATCCCAACACCATATTCCTGCTTTCTCCCCATACCCCTTGATGCCTTTTGTGTCTGGAAATCTATCTGTCTCCCTCTTAAATATATTCACTGACTTGGCCCCCACAGCTTTCTGTGGGAGAGAATTCCACAGGTTCACCACCCTCGGAGTGAAAACATTTCTCCTCATCTCGCTCCTAAATTTCCTACCCCGTATCCTGAGACTGTGACCCCTTGTTCTAGACTTCCCAGCCCCGGGGAAAACATCCTCCCCGCATCCAGTCTGTCCAACCCCGTCAGAATTTTATACCTTTCAATGAGATCCCCTCTCATTCTTCTAAACTCCGGTGAATACAGGCCCAGTCGACCCAATCTCTCCTCATACGACAGTCCTGCCCTCCCAGGAATCAGTCTGGTGAACCTTCGCTGCACTCCCTCTATGGCCGGTATATCCTTCCTTAGGTAAGGAGACCAAAAGTGCTCACAATACTCCAGGTGTGGTCTCACCAAGGCCCTGTACAACTGCAGTAAGACCTCCTTGCTCCTGTACTCAAACTCTCTCGCAATGAAGGCCAACATACCATTGGCCTTCCTCACTGCTTGCTGCACCTGCGTGTCTGCTTTCAATGACTGGTGTACAAGGACACCCAGGTCCCTCTGTACATCGACACTTCCCAAGCCATCACCATTTAAATAATACTTTGTCCTTATGTTTTTCCTACCAAAGTTTTTCCTCCAACAGCGAGGCGCTCCCTCAGTACCGCCCCTCCAACAGCGAGGCGCTCCCTCAGTACCGTCCCTCCGACAGTGCGGGGCTCCCTCAGTACCGCCCCTCCGACAGTGTGGGGCTCCCTCAGTACCACCCCTCCGACAGTGCGGGGCTCCCTCAGTACCGCCCCTCCGACAGTGCAGCGCTCCCTCAGTACCGCCCCTCCGACAGTGCGGGGCTCCCTCAGTACTGCCCCTCCGACAGTGCGGCGCTCCCTCAGTACCGCCCCTCCGACAGTGCGGGGCTCCCTCAGTACCGCCCCTCCGACAGTGCGGGGCTCCCTCAGTACCGCCCCTCCGACAGTGCGGGACTCCCTCAGTACTGCCCCTCCGACAGTGCGGGGCTCCCTCAGTACCGCCCCTCCGACAGTGCGGCGCTCCCTCAGTACAGCCCCTCCGACAGTGCGGGGCTCCCTCAGTACTGCCCCTCCGACAGTGAGACAGATACACATTCACACTTTCAATCAGCCCGTGCCAACTCTCGCCCAGTCCCACTCTCCCCGCCCGTTCCCCGTAGCCCCGCTAATCTTTTTCCTTCAGCTACTTATCCAACTCCCATTTGAAAGCCGCGATTGAGTCGGCCTCCAGCGCCCTCTCGGGCAGCGCGCTCCCGATCCTGACCCCCTCGCTGCGGGAAACAAGTTGTTCCTCGTGTGGCCTTTCTGTCGATCGCCTTAAATCTGTGTCCCTCTGGTTCTCCACCCTTCCACTAATGGGAACGGTTTCTCTCGATCTGTCCAGAACCCTCGTGATTGTGAACGCCCTCGATCAAATCTCCCCTCAACCTTCTCTGCTCCGAGGAGAATGACCCCAGCTTCTCCAGTCTCTCCCCGTCACTGAAGTCCCTCGTCCCCCGGGACCATTCTGGTCAAACTCCCCTTCACCCTCTCTAAGGCCTTCACACCCTCCCGACAGTGCCGTGCCCAGAATTGGACACAGTACTCCCGTTCAGTTGAGGACGAACCAGTTAATCATAACCATATTTACGAAATGATATACTTGCTTTAGAGGCAGTTCAGACTGGGCTTATATTCACTGGAGTTTAGAAGAATGAGAGGGTATCTCATAGAAACATATAAAATTCTGACGGGACGGGACAGGTTAGATGCAGGAAGAATGTTCCCGATGTTGGGGAAGTCCAGAACCAGGGGGTCACAGTCTAAGGATAAGGGGTAAGCCATTTAGGACCGAGATGAGGAGAAACTTCTTCACTCAGAGAGTGGTGAACCTGTGGAATTCTCTACCACAGAGAGTTGTTGGGGCCAGTTCGTTAGATATATTCAAAAGGGAGTTAGATGTGGCCCTTACGGCTAAAGGGATCAAGGGGTATGGAGAGAAAGCAGGAATGGGGTACTGAGGGAATGATCAGCCATGATCTTATTGAATGGGGGTGCAGGCTCGAAGGGCCGAATGGCCTGCTCCTGCACCTATTTTCTATGTTTCAGAGAAGGTTCACTCGGTTGATTCCGGGGGATGAGGGGGTTGACTTACGAGGAAAGGTTGAGCAGGTTGGGCCTCTACTCATTGGAGTTCAGAAGAATGAGAGGCGATCTTATGGAAACGTATAAGATTATGAGGGGGCTCGACAAGTTGGATGCAGAGAGGATGTTCTCACTGATGGGGGAGACTAGAACTAGGGGGGCATGGTCTTAGAATAAGGGGTCGCCCATTTAAAACTGAGATGAGGAGGAATGTCATCTCTCGGGGGGGTTGTAAATCTGTGGAATTCGCTGCCTCAGAGAGCTGTGGAAGCCGGGACATTGAATATATTTAAGACAGAGATAGACAGTTTCTTAACCGATAAGGGGGCGGGCAGGGAAGTGGAGCTGAGTCCATGATCGGATCAGCCATGGTCGTATTAAATGGCGGAGCAGGCTCGAGGGGCCGAATGGCCGACTCCTGCTCCGATTTCTTATGGTCTTATAACCTCCTTGCTTTTCGCTACGCCTTGATTTAGGAAGCCCGGGAACCCGTAAGCTTCTAGCAAGCGCTGCCTTAAGATTTATGCACGCACGCACATAGGTCTCTCTCTGTCCCTGCAACTGGCTTAGGGTGAGCCTCTATCGCCTCCCCTTGTTCCTCCGACAAAAACACGGCGCTTGGTGCTTTCCTGCGTTAAACTGCGGCTGCCACACGTCGGCCCCGGCCCCAACGTCCCCTTGAAGTCCGTCGCTGCCCTCCTCGCCCCTCCCTCCCGCCGCCTCCCCGCCGCCCCTCGGCGCGCGTCGGCCGAGCCTCGAGGTAGGCCGAGCACTCACCTTGTCCGGCCATCGGGGCACGCAGGCTGTCGTTATGTCGCCGTTGCATCTCTTCAATGTGTGCCCTGGAAAAGCAACGAGAGAAGAGCTATTCCTCCGAGCAAAGCGACAACCAGGAGCCTGAACGTGCGCGTGAGGCGTGCAGAACCCCACT
Organism: Pristiophorus japonicus; assembly: GCF_044704955.1. NCBI lineage: Eukaryota > Metazoa > Chordata > Chondrichthyes > Pristiophoridae > Pristiophorus > Pristiophorus japonicus. Next base: position 109,974 of record NW_027254820.1, on the reverse strand, counting down.
TGCATTTATATAGCACCTGTCACCCCCCCCCCCCACCCCGCCCCCTCGGGACGTCCCAAAGCGCCTCACAGGCCAATGGCGTACTAAAGGAGGGCGCTCACTGTTGCATTGTGGGTAACGCCAATTGGCGCACAGCAAGCTCCCACACACAGTGATGTGATAATGACCCGGAGCGTCTGTTTTTAGTGATGTTGGTCGAGGGATAAATATTGGCCCCAGGACCCCGGGGAGAACTCCCCCTGCTCTTCTTCCAATAGTGGCCCCGGGATCTTTTACATCCTCCCGAGAGGGCAGACGGGGGCCTCGGTTTAATGTCTCATCCCGAAATACAGCCCCTCCGACAGTGCGGGGCTCCCTCAGTACTGCCCCTCCGACAGTGCGGCGCTCCCTCAGTACCGCCCCTCCGACAGTGCGGCGCTCCCTCAGTACTGCCCCTCCGACAGTGCGGCGCTCCCTCAGTACCGCCCCTCCGACAGTGCGGCGCTCCCTCAGTACTGCCCCTCCGACAGTGCGGTGCTCCCTCAGTACCGCCCCTCCGACAGTGCGGGGCTCCCTCAGTACTGCCCCTCCAACAGTGCGGGCTCCCTCAGTACCGCCCCTCCGACAGTGCGGGGCTCCCTCAGTACCGCCTCTCCGACAGTGCGGCGCTCCCTCAGCACCGCCTCTCCGACAGTGCGGGGCTCCCTCAGCACCGCCCCTCCGATAGTGCGGCGCTCCCTCAGTACCGCCCCTCCGACAGTGCGGGGCTCCCTCAGTAGCGCCCCTCCGACAGCGCAGTACAGCGCTCCCTCAGTACCGCCCCTCCGACAGCGCAGTGCAGCGCTCCCTCAGTACCGCCCCTCCGACAGTGAGGCGCTCCCTCAGTAGCGCCCCTCCGACAGTGCGGGGCTCCCTCGGTACCGCCCCTCCGACAGTGCGGGGCTCCCTCAGTACCGCCCCTCCGACAGTGCGGGGCTCCCTCAGCACCGCCCCTCCGACAGTGTGGGGCTCCCTCAGTAGCGCCCCTCCGACAGTGCGGGGCTCCCTCAGTAGCGCCCCTCCGACAGCGCAGTGCGGCGCTCCCTCAGCACCGCCCCTCCTGGTCCTATTTCGCACGGTTTGGGATCGAGACGGGGGCGGGGGGGTGGTGGGGCAATGGTCGCCGACATACCGAGTCGCCTCTTCGTGCTCGGACCGCAGTTTGTCGTACTCCAGCTGCAGGGCCAGCAGGCATTCCTGTTGGTGCTCCTTCTGCTCGTGGAGTTTCTCCCGGGCTGACCGCTCGGCCAGGAAGTCCACCTTGAAAACCTCCGCCTGCCAAACGCAAAAGGTTCCGGTCAACAACAAAAAAAATAACGACACATCGCGCGCTCAGCCGCGGGTCTGCCAAGGCGGGAGAGGCGATCACCTCACACAGAATCCCGCAAGAAAATATCTCCCCCTCCCCCGCAGTCTCTCCTCATACGTCAGTCCTGCCATCCCGGGAATCAGTCTGGTGAACCTTCGCTGCACTCCCTCAATAGCAAGCATGGTCCTTCCTTAGGTAAGGAGAACTGCTCACAATACTCCAGGTGCGGTCTCACCAAGGCCCTGTACAACTGCAGTAAGACCTCCTTGCTGCTGTGCTCAAACCCTCTCGCAATGAAGGCCAGCATACCATTGGCCTTCCTCACTGCTTGCTGCCCCTGCGTGTCTGCTGGGTTGTACTGGGGCCTTTGCTGAACAATTCAGAGCGACACTTTGCGATTAACAACGCGTCGGTTTATCACCGGTTCATCCACCGAGCTCACGACTGCATTCCTCATCCCCCGAACCCAAACTGGCTAAGCCGCTCCCCGCTCAACAGCTCCACAACTATTTTTGGTCGAACATTAATCAGGCGACCCTTGACTAAAGGGGCACTGAAACCGACAAATTAACTTTTTAAAAACCAACAACGGAAATCAAATTAAGATGCGGTTGCCGTGGGATGGGTGGCGACACACTCCAGTCCCTCTGGCGCCCACCTCTGGCGGAAGGCCGCGAGCGTACCGGTGGACACCGCATGCTCCGTCTCCAGGGACACCCTGGCTCGGACGTAACCGCGGAAGAGAGGCAGGCAGTCGGGGCTGAACGACCCCCTCGACCGCCCGCTGCCCGGACCGGCCGATGGCCCCCCTTGGCCGTGCCCAGGAGCAGGCCCCACGAGGAGGCCCTCGGACCTGCCCGCCCCCCTCCGCACAGGGTGCCCAGAGATCAGGGGGCGTGGGACTGAAGTGCAGCCAGAATTTGAGCTTTAAATAATGGAAGAGGGGACTGAACATGCACGTGGAACACGGACATGGATAAATGTGAGGTTATCCACTTTGGGAGCAAAAACAGGAAGGCAGAATATTATCTGAATGGTGGCAGATTAGGAAAAGGGGAGGTGCAAAGAGACCTGGGTGTCATGGTACATCAGTCATTGAAAGTTGGCCATGCAGGTACAGCAGGCGGTGAAGAAGGCAAATGGCATGTTGGCCTTCATAGCGAGAGGATTTGAGTATAGGAGCAGGGAGGTCTTACTGCAGTTGTACAGGGCCTTGGTGAGGCCACACCTGGAATATTGTGTTCAGTTTTGGTCTCCTAATCTGAGGAAGGACCATGCTTGCTATTGAGGGAGTGCAGCGAAGGTTCACCAGACTGATTCCCGGGATGGCAGGACTGACATATGGAGAAAGACTGGATCGACTGGGCTTATATTCACTGGAGTTTAGAAGGATGAGAGGGGATCTCATAGAAACATATAAAATTCTGACGGGACTGGACAGGTTAGATGCGGGAAGAATGTTCCCGATGTTGGGGAAGTCCAGAACCAGGGCTCACAGTCTAAGGATAAGGGGGAAGCCATTTAGGACCGAGATGAGGAGAAACTTCTTCACTCAGAGAATTGTGAACCTGTGGAATTCTCTACCACAGAGAGTTGTTGAGGCCAGTTCGTTAGATATATTCAAAAGGGAGTTAGATGTGGCCCTTACGGCTAAAGGGATAGAAACATAGAAACGTAGGTGCAGGAGTAGGCCATTCGGCCCTTCGAGCCTGCACCGCCATTCAATGAGTTCATGGCTGAACATGCAACTTCAGTACCCCACTCCTGCTTTCTCACCATACCCCTTGATCCCCCTAGTAGTAAGGACTACATCTAACTCCTTTTTGAATATATTTAGTGAATTTGCCTCAACAACTTTCAAGGGGGTATGGAGAGAAAGCAGGAATGGGATACTGAGGTGAATGATCAGCCAGGATCATATTGAATGGCGGTGCAGGCTCGAAGGGCCGAATAGCCTACTCCTGCACCTATTTTTATACGTTTCTATGTTTCCTCCAGACCGCAGAAACTGCAGGCGGCCCGTGAACAGACTTAAAAACCGATTGCAACGCCCTCCAGGCCAAGTCCCTGACGGTTAAGGTGAGGGCTATCATCAGCTCCACCGATCTCTGAGCGTACTCATAGGCGCACATATTACAGAGGTCATTGGGCCCATGGAGCCCCGTGCTGTGCCGGCTCTGTGACAGAGCGACCCCAATCAGTCCCACACTCCCCCCCTGCCCTTTCCCCACAGCCCCGGCACATTTTCCCCCTTCAGGTATTTATCCAATTCCCGGTTTGAAAGTCACTATTGGATCTGCTCCCACCGAGCTTTCAGGCAGCGCGTTCCCGATCACAACAACTCGCTGCGTAAACACACTCTCCCCATCTCCCCCTCTGGTTCCATCGCCGATTATCGTCAATCTGTGTCCCCCTGGTTACCCGACCCTCCTGCTCCCGGGGAACAGTTAGGAAGGATGTGAAGGCCTTAGAGAGGGCGCAGGAAAGATTTGCTGGAATTATTCCCGGGGGAATGAGGGGCTTAGGTGACGGGGAGAGACCGGAGAAGCTGGGGGTTGTTCTCCTCGGAGCAGAGAAGGTTGAGAGGAGATTTGATCGAGGGCGTTCACAATCACGAGGGGGGGTGTGGACAGAGTAAGATCAAGGGAGACCGTTCCCGTTGGCGGAAGGGTGGAGAAGGAGAGGGACACGGATTTGAGGCGATCGACAGAAAGGCCGCACCAGGAACAACTTGTTTCCCGCAGCGAGGAGGTCAGGATCGGGAGCGCGCTGCCCGAGAGGGCGCTGGAGGCCGACTCAATCGCGGCTTTCAAAAGTTGAGTTGCGTAAGTACCTGAAGGAAAAAGAATTAGTGGGGCTCCGGGGAAAGGGTGGGGGAGTGGGACTGGGCGAGGTACTCTTGCAGAGAGCCGGCACGGGCTCAACGGGCCGAATGGCCTCCTTCTGTGCCGTAACCATTCTGTGATTCTACTCTCTGCTTTCTGTATCGAAGCCAGCTAGTGATCCATCCTGCTACTTGTCCTGTGCCTGCGCATTCTCTGACCTTGTTCATCAGTTTATATATATTACATAACCTAGATATATTACATCGACTGCAGTACCCTTTGTCTACCTGTACCCTGACTCCGCATTAATGTGGTGTCTTATCGAAGGCCTTTTGCAAACCTAGATATATTACATCGACTGCAGTACCCTTTGTCGACCTGTACCCTGACTCCGCATTCATGTGGTGTCTTATCGAACGCTTTCTGAAAACCTAGATATATTACATCGACTGCAGTACCCTTTGTCGACCTGTACCCTGACTCCGCATTCATGTGGTGTCTTATCGAAGGCCTTTTGCAAACCTAGATATATTACATCGACTGCAGTACCCTGGTCGACCTGCACCCTGACTCCGCATTCATGTGGTGTCTTATCGAAGGCCTTTTGCAAACCTAGATATATTACATCGACTGCAGTGCCCTTGTCTGCTCACCATCCCCATACTGCGCATTCCCTGACCACGTTCATTAGTCTACCTTATCGACGGCCTTTTCCAAACCTAGATATGTTACATCGACTGCAGTGCCCTTGACTACTCGGGCCCCCCCCCCCCCCATACTCTGCATTCCTCGGCCCCCGGCCTACCTGCGCGTTGAGGACCGGGATGGTCTCGAGTTCGGCCTTCATCTTCTCCGCGTCTTCCTTCAGCTTGTCGATCAGGTCCTGCTTCATCACCAGCGCATCCTCAGCCTCCCGCAGCTGCTGAGTGACCTCCTCCACCTGTCCCTGCGCACGGGAGGGGCAGAAACAACAACCGGGCGTGGGGTGAGCGCGGGTCAGACACTGTCCAACGTGACCCCCATCCCCCCCTCCCCCAGCACCGACACCGCACCCCCTTCAGGCCTACGCCGCCAAGTCTAGGCGCCTCAGCTCGCCAAACCCCCTGCACCGCACGGAGGGAGCGCTGCACTGTCGGAGGGGCCGTCCGCCAGATGGGAAGTCTCGCCGAACAGGAACAGGAGGAGGCCGTTCAGCCCCTCGAGTCTGTTACATTAGGGACAGGAGGAGGCCGTTCAGCCCCTCGAGTCTGTTACATTAGGGACAGGAGCAGGCCGTTCAGCCCCTCGAGCCTGTTACATTAGGGACAGGAGGAGGCCGTTCAGCCCCTCGAGCCTGTTACATTAGGAACAGGAGGAGGCCGTTCAGCCCCTCGAGCCTGTTACATTAGGGACAGGAGGAGGCCATTCAGCCCCTCGAGCCTGTTACATTAGGGACAGGAGGCCGTTCAGCCCCTCGAGCCTGTTACATTAGGGACAGGAGGAGGCCGTTCAGCCGCTCGAGCCTGTTACATTAGGGACAGGAGGAGGCCATTCAGCCCCTCGAGCCTGTTACATTAGGGACAGGAGGCCGTTCAGCCCCTCGAGCCTGTTACATTAGGGACAGGAGGAGGCCGTTCAGCCCCTCGAGCCTGTTACATTAGGGACAGGAGGAGGCCATTCAGCCCCTCGAGCCTGTTACATTAGGGACAGGAGGCCGTTCAGCCCCTCGAGCCTGTTACATTAGGGACAGGAGGAGGCTGTTCAGCCCCTCGAGCCTGTTACATTAGGGACGAGGTGAGGTGTGGGTGCACTACTCTACACTGGAGGGGGAGGGGGGGAGGGGAATTGTCTTCAGCCGGGGGTGGAGGTCTTCCTGCATCGAATCGCTGGAAACTGTGAGGCCCCCACAGTCGAATATCTCGCTTACACCGCGGGGCGCCTCGACTTCGATTGTGCAGGATGAGTTCACCTGACTCTGTGGGGGGGGGGGGGGGGGGTGTTGTTTGCAGAACATTGGATCTTTCTCTGCAGAACCAGGCGGTGTTTAAACTGACTGAACCATCGGTGGGGGTGGGGGGGGGGGGGGGGGAAGAGAGTGCGTGAACCATCAGATGTGCTCAGAGAAGACCGGACGGCCTCGGCCACCGGGCGGAGGCGAGATCGGTCCGTCCGGTGATGCTTCCCACAGTCGAATAGCGCCGCGGCCGGTTTTGCTGCACGGCGCGCCCCCAGATTCTGGGATAAATGACGTAACATGCACTGCGCCCCCTCCTGAGGCCGATACACCCTGCCCGAGCCCCGATCCCACTTCACACTTACTCTGTTTTTCTCGACATCCCGGCTCTTAACCATGCGGTCATACTCTTCGAACAGGTGATGGTAGGCAGCCTGCAGCTGGGCGAGCTTCCGCCTGAGAGAAACACACACAGCGGGGTAAACTGTCTCAATCCAGAAACAATCTCTCCAGTTCCCACATACAGATATCACACAGACACGACCGGGAGTGAGTTACAGGCTGGAATCTAATCGAGGGGTTTGGGGGGGTTTATATATAGAATAACAGATACCCGGGAGTGAGTTACAGGCTGGAATCTAATCGAGGGGTTCGCGGGGTTTATATATAGAATAACAGATACCCGGGAGTGAGTTACAGGCTGGAATCTAATCGAGGGGTTCGGGGGGTTTATATATAGAATAACAGATACCCGGGAGTGAGTTACAGGCTGGGATCTAATCGAGGGGTTCGGGGGGTTTATATATAGAATAACAGATACCCGGGAGTGAGTTACAGGCTGGAATCTAATCGAGGGGTTCGGGGGGTTTATATATAGAATAACAGATACCCGGGAGTGAGTTACAGGCTGGAATCTAATCGAGGGGTTCGGGGAGTTTATGTATAGAATAACAGATACCCGGGAGTGAGATACAGGCTGGAATCTAATCGAGGGGTTCGGGGGGTTTATATATAGAATAACAGATACCCGGGAGTGAGTTACAGGCTGGGATCTAATCGAGGGGTTCGGGGGGTTTATATATAGAATAACAGATACCCGGGAGTGAGTTACAGGCTGGAATCTAATCGAGGGGTTCGGGGGGTTTATATATAGAATAACAGATACCCGGGAGTGAGTTACAGGCTGGAATCTAATCGAGGGGTTCGGGGGGTTTATATATAGAATAACAGATACCCGGGAGTGAGTTACAGGCTGGAATCTAATCGAGGGGTTCGGGGGGGTTTATATATAGAATAACGGATACCCGGGAGTGAGTTACAGGCTGGGATCTAATCGAGGGGTTCGGGAGGGGGGTTTGACACTCACTTATCCTCGCATGCGTTGTGTCGCTCGGTTTTGAGCGCCGATTCGAAGCTGTGCACAGCGATACGTAGCTGATCGACGGTGACGCTATACTGCTTCTTCTGCCCCTCCGCCTCTTGTTCATGGATCCGAAGCCTCTCCTCCACAGCTCGACACCTGCTCATGGCAAGAAAGCGAGTGGGGGAGGGAGAGAGAGACAAAGAAAGAAAGAAAGAAAGAAAGAGAGAGAGAGAGAGAGAGAGAGTGTGAGAGCTGTAACTATTCTATCTCTGTAACCCCCTCCAGCCCGTACACCCCTCCCTATCTCTGTAACCCCCTCCAGCCCCTACACCCCTCCCTATCTCTGTAACCCCCTCCAGCCCCTACACCCCTCCCTATCTCTGTAACCCCCTCCAGCCCGTACACCCCTCCCTATCTCTGTAACCCCCTCCAGCCCGTACACCCCTCCCTATCTCTGTAACCTCCTCCAGCCCCTACACCCCTCCCTATCTCTGTAACCTCCTCCAGCCCCTACACCCCTCCCTATCTCTGTAACCTCCTCCAGCCCATACACCCCTCCCTATCTCTGTAACCCCCTCCAGCCCGTACACCCCTCCCTATCTCTGTAACCCCCTCCAGCCCGTACACCCCTCCCTATCTCTGTAACCTCCTCCAGCCCCTACACCCCTCCCTATCTCTGTAACCTCCTCCAGCCCCTACACCCCTCCCTATCTCTGTAACCTCCTCCAGCCCCGACACCCCTCCCTATCTCTGTAACCCCCTCCAGCCCCTACACCCCTCCCTATCTCTGTAACCCCCTCCAGCCCCGACACCCCTCCCTATCTCTGTAACCTCCTCCAGCCCCTACACCCCTCCCTATCTCTGTAACCCCCTCCAGCCCCTACACCCCTCCCTATCTCTGTAACCCCCTCCAGCCCCTACACCCCTCCCTATCTCTGTAACCCCCTCCGGCCCCTACACCCCTCCCTATCTCTGTAACCCCCTCCAGCCCCGACACCCCTCCCTATCTCTGTAACCTCCTCCAGCCCCTACACCCCTCCCTATCTCTGTAACCCCCTCCAGCCCCTATACCCCTCCCTATCTATATAACCTCCTCCAGCCCTTACACCCCTCCCTATCTCTGTAACCTCCTCCAAACCCCCCCCCCCCCCCCCCAAGATCTCTGCACTCCTCTAATTCTGCCCCCCTGACCATCCCTGATTATAATCGCTCCACCATCGGTGGCCGTGCCTTCTGTTGCCCGGGCCCCAAGCTCTGGAACTCCCTCCCTAAACTTCTCTGCCTCTCTCTCCTCCTTCAAGGCGCTCCTTAAAACCCACCTCTTAGACCAAACTCAAATGTTCCCAATATCTCCTTATGTGGCCCAGTGTCTGATTTACGGTGCTGTGAAGCGCCCTGGGATGCACCCCATGGTTGAACATGCCACTCGAACTCTGGCTATCACGAACATCAGAAAAAAACAGGAGCGGGAGTCGGCCATTCGGCCCCTCGAACCCGCTCCGCCATTCAATAAGATGGCGGCTGATCCGATCTTGGGCTCAGCTCCACTTCCCCGCCCGCCCCCTTCACTCCCTTATCGCTCAAAAATCTGTCTCTCTCCGCCTTAAATATATTCAATGACCCAGCCCCCACAGCTCTCTGGGGCAGAGAATTCCACAGATTCACCGGAAGAAATTCCTCCTCATCTCCGTCCTAAATGGGCGACCCTTTATTCTGAGACTATGTGCCCCCTAGTTCTAGATTCCCCCACGAGGGGGAAACATCCTCTCTGCATCCACCCTGTCCAGCCCCCCTCAGAATCTGATACGTTTCGATAAGATCACCTCTCATTCTTCTGAACTCCAATGGGTACAGGCCCAACCTGCTCAACCTTTCCTCATAAGGCAACCCCCTCATCCCCGGAATCAACCGAGTGAACCTTCTCTGAACTGCCTCCAAAGCAAGTATATCCTTTCGTAAATACGGAGACCAGAACTGCACGCAGTACTCCAGGTGTGGCCTCACCAATACCCTGTATAACTGGAGCAAGACTTCCCTGCTTTTATACTCCATCCCCTTTGCAATAAAATGGAAGCGGCGCTTCCTGACCCGGAAAGGTTCGGTGGTCCAGCTTGGGGTTGGTGATGTGTCGGGCTATTTGACTGCAGGAAGCATCACAAACGAGCCCAGTTCCTGCCACTGCCCGACATCTGCGCGTACAAAGACAGGTCCGGCTTGGGTTCATTGAATTCACGTGCCGTTGGCAGAGTCGGGAGAGGTTCCCCGGCCAGATCCTCTCCCCTCCCCTCCACAATTGATGGCGCCCCCCCGCATCGCTTCCCCCACTCACTTCTGCTCCACCGCCGAGCCCTGCTGTGTCACCGCCTCCAGGCTGGACTGGCTGCCCTGCAATTCGGCCAGGAGAGACGTCACCTGCGCCTTGAGAGAGGCCCGATCTTCCGTCAGTTGCTGCAACAACAGTAGGAAGTGTGTCAATCGATCACTATTCAACTGTCGGAGGGGCGGTACTGAGGGAGTGCCGCACTGCGCTGTCGGAGGGGCGGTACTGAGGGAGTGCCGCACTGCGCTGTCGGAGGGGCGGTACTGAGGGAGCGCCGCACTGCGCTGTCGGAGGGGCGGTAGTGAGGGAGTGCCGGTACTGAGGGAGCGCTGCACTGTCGGAGGGGCGGTAGTGAGGGAGTGCCGGTACTGAGGGAGCGCCGTACTGCGCTGTCGGAGGGGCAGTACTGAGGGAGCGCCGCACTGCGCTGTCGGAGGGGCGGTAGTGAGGGAGTGCCGGTACTGAGGGAGCGCTGCACTGCGCTGTCGGAGGGGCGATACTGAGGGAGTGCCGGTACTGAGGGAGCGCCGGTACTGAGGGAGCGCCGTACTGCGCTGTCGGAGGGGCGGTACTGAGGAAGCGCCGCACTGTCAGAGGGGCGGTAGTGAGGGAGTGCCGGTACTGAGGGAGCGCCGTACTGCGCTGTCGGAGGGGCGGTAGTGAGGGAGCGCCGGTACTGAGGGAGCGCCGTACTGCGCTGTCGGAGGGGCGGTAGTGAGGGAGTGCCGGTACTGAGGGAGCGCCGTACTGCGCTGTCGGAGGGGTGCGCTTTTCACGTTGTGGGATCTTCCTATGCGCCAATGAGGCGGCGCGTACACGGCAACGCTCCGGGGTGGTCCCGAGGTGGGGAAAGGCTGGGCGGGAGGAGATGGGTGGGGGCAATGGCGCGCACGGCCGGCGAGCGGGAGACCCCGATGACGCCCCCCCTGGCCGAGCGGCCTCACCTCCAGCTGCTTGCCAAGGGTCAGCAGTTGCTGCTCGCTGGCGGCCTTCTGCTCCTGCAGCTCTGCCTCCTGCCGCTTGAGTCGCCCCTCCGCCTGCAGGAACTGGGCCATCCGTGTCTGCGCCTGCCCCAACCTCTGCTGGAGTTCGTTCTTCCTGCACAATCGCACGTACACACACAGAATCACATCATCAGGAGCAGGAGCAGTCCGTGTTACCCGAATACCTCGCTTTCCCAGGAAATCACAGCCATTCGGCCCCTCGAGCCTGCTCCGCCATTCAATAAGATCTTAGACTCCCCGCCCGCCCCTTCACTCCCTTATCGCTCAAAAATCTGTCTATCTCCGCCTTAAATATATTCAATGACCCTCTGTCAGTGCAGTACGGCGCTCCCTCAGTACCGCCCCTCCGACAGTGCGGGGCTCCCTCAGTACCGCCCCTCCGACAGTGCGGGGCTCCCTCAGTACCGCCCCTCCGACAGTGCGGGGCTCCCTCAGTACCGCCCCTCCGACAGTGCGGGGCTCCCTCAGTACCGCCCCTCCGACAGTGCGGGGCTCCCTCAGTACCGCCCCTCCGACAGTGCGGTGCTCCCTCAGTACTGCCCTCCGACAGTGCGGGGCTCCCTCAGTACTGCCCCTCCGACAGTGCGGCGCTCCCTCAGTACCGCCCCTCCGACAGTGCGGCGCTCCCTCAGTACTGCCCCTCCGACAGCGCAGTACGGCGCTCCCTCAGTACTGCCCCTCCGACAGTACGGCGCTCCCTCAGTACTGCCCCTCCAACAGTGCGGCGCTCCCTCAGTACCGCCCCTCCGACAGTGCGGCGCTCCCTCAGTACCGCCCCTCCGACAGCGCAGTGCGGCGCTCCCTCAGTACCGCCCCTCCGACAGCGCAGTGCGGCGCTCCCCCAGCACTGCACTGGGAGCGCCAGCCTGGATTTACGTGCTCAGGATAGACGAGGAAAGATGGAGGGGCCGCTGGAGTGGAGGAGTATAAACGCCACCGTGGCTTGCTTGGGCGGAATGGCCTGTTTCCATGGTTACCGGACAACGGTCCAATCCGTGCTTGCATCCACAAATGGGGTTCCACCGAAGCGATCAGAAACAGAATCTCCCCGTTCGGTGGGCTGTAAAATCGGAAGGGGGCAGGGGTCGGGGGCGGGCGATGGGGACTGGGGCCCCAATATTTATCCCTTAAACAAGCCCACCCAAAAAAAAACACACACACACACACACATACATTACAGTTGCTCATTCAACCAATTGGTTGATTTTTGGAATCTTATAAGAAATCGGAGCAGGAGTCGGCCATTCGGCCCCTCGAGCCTGCTCCGCCATTTAATACGACCGTGGCTGATCCGATCATGGACTCAGCTCCACTTCCCTGCCCGCCCCCTTATCGGTTAAGAAACTGTCTATCTCTGTCTTAAATATATTCAATGTCCCGGCTTCCACAGCTCTCTGAGGCAGCGAATTCCACAGATTTACAACCCTCTGAGAGAAGAAATTCCTCCTCATCTCAGTTTTAAATGGGCGGCCCCTTATTCTAAGACCATGCCCCCTAGTTCTAGTCTCCCCCATCAGTGGGAACATCCTCTCTGCATCCACCTTGTCGAGCCCCCCTCATAATCTGATACCTTTCGATAAGATCACCTCTCATTCTTCTGAGTTCCAATGAGTAGAGGCCCAACCTCCTCAACCTTTCCTCATAAGTCAACCGAGTGAACCATCCCCGGAATCAACCGAGTGAACCTTCTCTGAACTGCCTCCAAAGCGAGTATATCCTTTCGTAAATACGGAGACCAGAACTGCACGCAGTACTCCAGGTGTGGCCTCACCAATACCCTGTATAACTGGAGCAAGACTTCCCTGCTTTTATACTCCATCCCCTTTGCAATAAAGGCCAAGATCCCATTGGCCTTCCTGATCACTTGCTGTACCTGCATACTATCCTTTTGTGTTTCATGCACAAGTAACCCCCAGGTCCCGCTGTACTGCGGCACTTTGCAATCTTTCTCCGTTTAAATAACAACTTGCTCTTGCTGTGCAGTCTCTGTTCGTGATGGGAGGGCCCCGGGGGGGGGGGGGGGAGAAAATGAATATCAGCCAGGACTCCTGATGCTGATCACTGTCTGGTGACCCCCCCTCCAAACCTGCTCCCCCGCCCCTCCGCTGGAAAATGCTGGAGGGGATGAAGGGCTTTTGTCGAGGGGCTCGGTTGTGATGCACCCCGCGGTCAAATATCCCAAGCGCATTTCACCGTCTTGAGCTCGCCCGTCATGAGCGGGGGACTCGGTGGCCCGGGAGTGCCCGAGGGGGCGGTGGGGAGGGTGGAGGGGATAGGGAGTGTATCCCGCCCTCGGTCCCCAGACTCACTCGCTCTCCACAATCCTCAGCTTGGTGGCGTCTTCGGCAGCTCTGGTCGTCGACTGGGTGGAGCTGGGGAGAGGAGGGAAGAGGCCAATCAGAAAGCAGAGTGGGCAGCCGACATCCAATCAGAGGGGCAGAGCGCGAGGGTTCCGGCAATTGGAGCTGGGGGGGGGGAGCATTACATCACGGGGTAGGGCAGACCCCGAGTTATTTGCAACTCGGGACTCTCTGACCCACTGGGATGGCTCTGAGCAGCAAGGGGACCTCACATGGTCGCAGTAATCGTACGACGGGTACATGGGGGTGGGGGGGCGGTGGAGGGGAGAGGATGAGAGAGCGGTGGGAGGGGGCCCCGGGTTGGGGGGAGGGGAGCGAGGGAGCCCCGGGTTGTGGGAGGGCAGCGAGGGAGCCCCGGGTTGGGGGGAGGGGAGTGAGGGCCCTGGGTTGGGGGAGTGAGGGCCCCGGGTTGGGGAGGGGGAAGAGAGGGAGCCCCGGGTTGGGGGGAGGGGAGCGAGGGGGCCCCGGGTTGGGGGGAGGGGAGCGAGAGAGCCCCGGTTTGGGGGGAGGGGAGCGAGGGGGCCCCGGGTTGGGGGGAGGGGAGCGAGGGGGCCCCGGGTTGGGGGGAGGGGAGCGAGGGGGCCCCGGGTTGGGGGGAGGGGAGCGAGGGGGCCCCGGGTTGGGGGGAGGGGAGCGAGGGAGCCCCGGGTTGGGGGGAGGGGAGCGAGGGGGCCCCGGGTTGGGGGGGAGGGGAGCGAGGGAGCCCCGGGTTGGGGGGAGGGGAGCGAGGGAGCCCCGGGTTGGGGGGGGAGGGGAGCGAGGGAGCCCCGGGTTGGGGGGAGGGGAGCGAGGGAGCCCCGGGTTGGGGAATGACGGGGAGGGACTGACGTGCCGGGAGGGCTGGGCCTGTGTGCCGTGAGGTACCTGACTGTCGCTGGCTCGGACGCTCCCTGCATCGTCTCTCGCTGTCGCTCATCGCTCCGCTCCTGAAACAAAAAGGTGCATAAGTGACGCGGGGGTGTACATGCAGAAATCGGAGCAGGAGTCGGCCATTCGGCCCCTCGAGCCTGCTCCGCCATTTAATACGACCATGGCTGATCCGATCATGGACTCAGCTCCACTTCCCTGCCCGCCCCCTTATCGGTTAAGAAACCGTCTATCCTCCTTAAATACAGAGACCAGAACTGCACGCAGTACTCCAGGTGTGGCCTCACCAATACCCTGTATAACTGGAGCAAGACTTCCCTGCTTTTATACTCCATCCCCCTTTGCAATAAAGGCCAAGATACCGTTCCTCTCCAGCGTCCCTAGCCCCACCCGTGGCCCCTGCCCCCCCAGACCCTGCCCCCAGACCCTGCCCCCCGGACCCTGCCCCTTACCTGCACAACGCCGGCTGTTCCCATCTCGGCCAGCTGGAGCCGCAGTTCCTGGTTCTCCGCCCGCAAGGCCCTGAGATCCTCCTCCAGCTCCTCCTTACGGGCTTTGAGCAGATGTACAAACTCGGTGCCATCAACCTGAGCCGGGACACAACACACGGGAGACTCTGAGTGCCGGGGACCGGAGGGAGAGGAACAGCGACAAGCTCCGTCTCTCCGCCTTTCACCCCCCCCCCCCCGTCCCCCCGTCCTCAGCACGTCCCGAGCCGCCTCACAGCCAATCAAGCACTCTTTCATCGAAGTGCGCTCACTGTTGCACAGCAAGCTCCCACACACAGCGATGTGATAATGACCCAGATCGTCGAAAAGTGACAGTGCGGCACTCCCTCAGTACTGCCCCTCCGACAGTGCGGGGCTCCCTCAGTACTGCCCCTCCGACAGTGCGGCACTCCCTCAGTACTGCCCCTCCGACATTGCGGCGCTCCCTCAGTACTGCCCCTCCGACAGTGCGGCGCTCCCTCAGTACCGCCCCTCCGACAGTGCGGGGCTCCCTCAGTACTGCCCCTCCGACAGTGCGGGGCTCCCTCAGTACTGCCCCTCCGACAGTGCGGCACTCCCTCAGTACCGCCCCTCCGACAGTGCGGGGCTCCCTCAGTACCGCCCCTCCGACAGTGCGGCGCTCCCTCAGTACCGCCCCTCCGACACTGCGGCACTCCCTCAGTACCGCCCCTCCGACAGTGCGGCGCTCCCTCAGTACCGCCCCTCCGACACTGCGGCACTCCCTCAGTACCACCCCTCCGACAGTGCGGCGCTCCCTCAGTACCACCCCTCCGACAGTGCGGCACTCCCTCAGTACTGCCCCTCCGACAGTGCGGTGCTCCCTCAGTACCGCCCCTCCGACAGTGCGGGGCTCCCTCAGTACCGCCCCTCCGACAGTGCGGCGCTCCCTCAGTACCGCCCCTCCGACAGTGCGGCGCTCCCTCAGTACCGCCCCTCCGACAGTGCGGCGCTCCCTCAGTACCGCCCCTCCGACAGTGCGGCGCTCCCTCAGTACCGCCCTCCGACAGTGCGGCGCTCCCTCAGTACCGCCCCTCCGGCAGTGCGGCGCTCCCTCAGTACTGCCCCTCCGACAGTACGGCACTCCCTCAGTACCGCCCCTCCGACAGTGCGGCGCTCCCTCAGTACCGCCGCTCCGACAGCGCAGTGCGGCGCTCCCTCAGTACTGCCCCTCCGACAGTGCGGTGCTCCCTCAGTACTGCCCCTCCGACAGTGCGGTGCTCCCTCAGTACCGCCCCTCTGACAGCGCAGTGCGGCGCTCATTCAGTAAAGCACTGGAGGGGGCGGGGGGAGGAGAGAAATTGGCCTAAATCATCGGGCTCACGTCTCTGAAATGGGGCTCAAACTCACAACCTTCTGACAGATCCGGGTCATTATCACATCGCTGCGTGTGGGAGCTTGCTGTGCGCAAATTGGCGCTTCCCACATTGCAACAGTGAGCGCACTTCGGAAAAAAGAGAGCGCTTGATTGCTGTGAGGCGCCTTGGGACATCCTGAAAGGCACTATAGAAATGCACATCTATCTTTGCTTTAAATAACGTTTTTATTGAATAGATTTGTTCCAGTCGGAACCCGCCCCTGGGAATCAGACAGAGCGGGTGGTCACCCCAGAGAGGAGGGGTCAGTGGGGGGGGGGGACAATATATTTGTGTTCGGTTAAATAACGGGAAGAAGAAAGAGAGAAAAATCAGCGGAGAGGGAAGGAGAGGAGGGACGCGCGCGACACAGTGTCGACCAGCGAGTTCCCTATCTCGGCTTTGGCGTGGCGGCTGCATTTCCCGCCCCGGCCACTAGAGGGAGCGCAGAACCGAGCCGCCAAGTGTGGCGCCCTCCAGTGGCGTTTGCGGGGCGCGCGACGGTCCGTCGCAGGAACTCGCCAGGATGCAATCTCGCAGCTCCCCCACCCCCTAAACACCCCCCCCCCCCCCCCACCTCACACAAGGGGGCGCCGGTGGCTCGAGGGGGGAGGGGGGGAGGGGGAACCCTCGATGGGTAACGCCGGCTCACCTGGTCCGATGCCCCCGGCTCCGCCTCGGTGCCAAACATGCTCGGGGTGATGGTGGTGTAGGAGGAGAGAGAACTCCCAGAGCTGTCAGACGGACCGCGCTCCCCAGCTGTCTCCAGCCCAGCCTCCTGCGGAGGCACAAAGCAACGGGTCAGTTTTTGGGGTCTCGGGGGAGTGGGGGGGGGGCAGAAGTGGCAAATCAGCAAGCTAGCACGGCGATCTGACCCCTTCCCACGAGAACCGTGTCAGTATTTACAGGGGGTCCCCGGGAGTGTGTGTCAGTATTTACAGGGGGTCCCCGGGAGTGTGTGTCAGTATTTACAGGGGGTCCCCGGGAGTGTGTGTCAGTATTTACAGGGGGTCCCCGGGAGTGTGTGTCAGTATTTACAGGGGTCCCCAGGAGTGTGTGTCAGTATTTACAGGGGGTCCCCGGGAGTGTGTGTCAGTATTTACAGGGGTCCCCGGGAGTGTGTGTCAGTATTTACAGGGGGTCCCCGGGAGTGTGTGTCAGTATTTACAGGGGGTCCCCAGGAGTGTGTCAGTATTTACAGGGGGTCCCCGGGAGTGTGTGTCAGTATTTACAGGGGGTCCCCGGGAGTGTGTGTCAGTATTTACAGGGGTCCCCAGGAGTGTGTCAGTATTTACAGGGGGTCCCCGGGAGTGTGTCAGTATTTACAGGGGGTCCCCGGGAATGTGTCAGTATTTACAGGGGGTCCCCGGGAGTGTGTCAGTATTTACAGGGGGTCCCCGGGGAGTGTGTCAGTATTTACAGGGGGTCCCCGGGAGTGTGTCAGTATTTACAGGGGGTCCCCGGGAGTGTGTCAGTATTTACAGGGTGTCCCTGGGAGTGTCAGTATTTACAGGGGGTCCCCGGGAGTGTGTCAGTATTTACAGGGGGTCCCCGGGGAATGTGTCAGTATTTACAGGGGGTCCCCGGGAGTGTGTCAGTATTTACAGGGGGTCCCCAGGAGTGTGTGTCAGTATTTACAGGGTGTCCCCAGGAGTGTGTGTCAGTATTTACAGGGGGTCCCCGGGAGTGTGTCAGTATTTACAGGGGGTCCCGGGGAGTGTGTCAGTATTTAC
>NW_027254820.1:68511-92181 GCF_044704955.1 Pristiophorus japonicus | reverse complement strand
CACCCCCTCCTTCCTCCCCCCCCCCACCCCCTCCTTCCCCCCCCCCTCCACCCCCTCCTTCCCCCCCCCCCCCACCCCCTCCTTCCCCCCCCCCCACCCCCTCCTTCCCCCCCCCACCCCTCCTTCCCCCCCCCCCCCCCTCCTTCCCCCCCCCCTTCCCCCCCCCTTCCCCCCCCCTTCCCCCCCCCCCCCTCCCCTCCCCCCCCCCCCCCCCTCCCCCTCCCCCCCCCCTCCCCCTCCCCCCTCCCCCTCCTTCCCCCCCCCCCCCCCCCTCCTTCCCCCCCCCCTCCCCTCCCCCTGAGGCCAGTATACCCTCCCGAAGGTGTGATTCCCAGTGCTCCAGGTGTGGTCTAACCAGGGCTTTGTACAGTGCAGCATAACCTCGAGCCCCTTGTGTCCCAGTCCGCTGGATATAAAGGCCAGCATCCCATGAGCCTTTTAGATTATTTTCTGTACCCGTTCAGGACATTTTAATGATCGATGTACATGGAACCCCCAAGTCTCTTTCGACTCCCACTGTTTTTAGTGTTTCACCATTAATAAAGTATCCTTGTTAGCTCCAAAGTGGACGAACTCACATTTGCCTGCCCATTCACTTAATCGGTCGATGTCCCGTTGTAAATGTTATGCTTGCATCCACACTGCCCACAATCCCGCCCACCTTTGTGTCATCGGCAGACTTGGAAAGGTGTCTCTCTATCCCGTCGCCTAAGTCGTTAATGAATACTGTAAATAGTTGGGGCCCCGACACTGATCCCTGCAGGGCACCACGAGTCACATCCTGCCAATTACAGACCCTGCCCATTATCCCTAATCACCGCCTCCTGCCGTTTAGCCAATTTCTCAACCAGCTCAATAATTGGCCCTCAATTCCTTAGCTAACAGTCTCTCATGAGGGACTTTACCAAATGCCTTCTGGATGTCTATATAAGGAACATCCATAGACATGTCCAAGAGGTGAGAGTGACTGCCCTCGATATCGAGGCAACATTTGCCCGAGTGTGGCATCAAAGAGCTCGAGCAAAGTTGAAGTCAATGGGAATCAGGGAGAAAGCTCCACTGGCTGGAGTCATACCCAGCACAGAGGAAGATGTTTGTGGTGGTTGGAGGCCAATCATCACAGCCCCAGGACATCACTGCAGGAGTTCCTCAGGGCCGTGTCAGCTGCTTCATCAATGACCTTCCCTCCATAAGAACATAAACAATAGGAGCAGGAGTCGGGCATTCGGCCCCTCGAGCCCGCTCCGCCATTTAATACGACCATGGCTGATCCGATCATGGACTCAGCTCCACTTCCCTGCCCGCCCCCTTATCGGTTAAGAAACTGTCTATCTCTGTCTTAAATATATTCAATGTCCCGGCTTCCACAGCTCTCTGAGGCAACGAATTCCACAGATTTACAACCCTCCGAGAGAAGGAATTCCTCCTCATCTCAGTTTTAAATGGGCGGCCCCTTATTCTAAGACCATGCCCCCTAGTTCTAGTCTCCCCCATCAGTGGGAACATCCTCTCTGCATCCACCTTGTCGAGCCCCCCTCATAATCTTATACGTTTCGAGAAGATCACCTCTCATTCTTCTGAGTTCCAATGAGTAGAGGCCCAACCTCCTCAACCTTTCCTCATAAGTCAACCCCCCTCATCCCCGGAATCAACCGAGTGAACCTTCTCTGAACTGCCTCCAAAGCAAGTATATCCTTTCGTAAACACGGAGACCAAAACTGCACGCAGTACTCCAGGTGTGTCCTCACCAATACCCTGTATAACTGGAGCAAGACTTCCCTGCTTTTATACTCCATCCCCTTTGCAATAAAGGCCAAGATACCATTGGCCCTTCCTGATCACTTGCTGTACCTGCATACTATCCCTTTTGTGTTTCATGCACAAGTAACCCCCAGGTCCCGCTGTACTGCAGCACTTTGTAATCTTTCTCCATTTAAATAATAATTTGCTCTTTGATTTATTCCATCATATGGTCAGAAGTGGGGATGTTCGCTGATGTGGGGTTAGGGTTCGTTGATAATTGCACAGTGTTCAGTTCCATTCGCAACTCCTCAGATAATGGAGCAGTCCGTGCCCACATGCAGCAAGACCTGGACAACATTCAGGTTCGGGCTGATAAGCGGCAAGTAACATTCGCGCCCCACAAGTGTCAGGCAATGACCATCGCCAACAAGCGAGAGTCTAACCACCGTCCCCTTGACATTCACCAGCATTCCCATCGCCCAATCCCCCCACCATCAACATCCTGGGGGTCACCATTGACCAGAAACTTCACTGGACCAGACACATAAATACTGTGGCCACAGAGCGGGTCAGAGGCTGGGTATTCTGTGCCCAGTGTCTCACCTCCTGACTCCCCAAAGCCTCTCCACCATCGCCAACCCACAAGTCAGGAGTGCGATGGAACACTCCCCACTTGCCTGGATGAGTTGCAGCTCCAACAACACTCGAGAAGCTCGACACCATCCAGGACAAAGCAGCCCCGCTCGATGGGCCACGGTCCCCACCACCTCCAACACTCACTCCCTCCACCACCTCCAACACTCACTCCCTCCACCACCTCCAACACTCACTCCCTCCACCACCTCCAACACTCACTCCCTCCACCACCTCCAACACTCACTCCCTCCACCACCTCCAACACTCACTCCCTCCACCACCTCCAACACTCACTCCCTCCACCACCTCCAACACTCACTCCCTCCACCACCTCCAACACTCACTCCCTCCACCACCTCCAACACTCACTCCCTCCACCACCTCCAACACTCACTCCCTCCACCACCTCCAACACTCACTCCCTCCACCACCTCCAACACTCACTCCCTCCACCACCTCCAACACTCACTCCCTCCACCACCTCCAACACTCACTCCCTCCACCGCCTCCAACACTCACTCCCTCCACCACCTCCAACACTCACTCCCTCCACCACCTCCAACACTCACTCCCTCCACCACCGGCGCACCGTGGCTGCAGTGTGCACCGTCCACAAGATGCACCGCGGCAACTCGCCAAGGCTTCTTCGGCAGCACCTCCCGAACCCGCGGCCTCTACCCGCCTAGAAGGTCAAGGGCAGCAGGTACATGGGAACACCACCCCCTCCACGTTCCCCTCCCAGTCACACACACACCATCCCTCGACTTGGGAATATATCGGCCGTTCCTCCATCGTCGCTGGGTCCCAATCCTGGAACTCCCTCCCTAACAGCACTGTGGGAGCACCTTCACCACACGGACTGCAGCGGTTCAAGAAGGGGGCTCACCACCACCTTCTCACGGGGCAATTAGGGACGGGCGATAAATGCCGGTCTTGCCAGCGAGGCCCACATCCTAGGAATAATTTTCTTTTCAATACCCGTCTCTATCACTTTAGTCACTTCCTCAAAAAATTAAATCAGCTTTGTCACAAATCCACGCTGTCTCTCTCTGTTTAGTTAAAAAAATGTTAACACTGACTGTCGAGCTAAACTTAATTTAGTGATTTCTCTATATGGTAGGACACTGAGGTGTAGAGGAACAAAGAGACCTTGGAGTGCAGGTCCACAGATCCCTGAAGGCCAGGTGGATGAGGTGGTTAAGAAGGCATACGGAATACTTGCCTTTATTAGTCGAGGCATACAATACAAGAGCTTGAACTGTATAAAACACTGGTTAGGCCACAGCTGGAGTACTGCGTGCAGTTCTGGTCACCGCATTACAGGAAGGATGTGATTGCACTGGAGAGGGTTCAGAGGAGGTTTACCAGGATGTTGCACTGGAGAGGGTACAGAGGAGATTTACCAGGATGTTGCACTGGAGAGGGTTCAGAGGAGGTTTACCAGGATGTTGCACTGGAGAGGGTACAGAGGAGATTTACCAGGATGTTGCACTGGAGAGGGTTCAGAGGAGATTTACCAGGATGTTGCACTGGAGAGGGTACAGAGGAGATTTACCTGGATGTTGCACTGGAGAGGGTACAGAGGAGATTTACCAGGATGTTGCACTGGAGAGGGTACAGAGGAGATTTACCAGGATGTTGCACTGGAGAGGGTTCAGAGGAGGTTTACCAGGATGTTGCACTGGAGAGGGTACAGAGGAAATTTACCAGGATGTTGCACTGGAGATGGTACAGAGGAGATTTACCGGGATGTTGCCGGGACTGGAGAATTTTAGCGATGAGGAAAGATTGGAGAGGCTGGGGTTGGTTTCTTTGGAACAGAGGAGGCCGAGGGGAGATTTAATTAAGGTGTGAGGGTCTTGGATCAAGTGGATAGGACGGACCTGTTCCCCTTGGCAGAGGGGACAGAGATTGAAAGTAATTGGGGGGAGGTTTCGAGGGGGTTTGAGGGGAAATGTCTTCACCCAGAGGATGGTGGGGGTCTGGGGGGTATCTCACTGCCTGAAAGGGGGGTAGAGGCAGAAACCCTCACCACATTTGGACGTGTGCTCGAAGTGCGGTAACCCACAGGGCTACGGACCCAGAGCGGAAAAGTGGGATTAGGCCGGGATGGCTCTTGGTCGGCCGGCACAACGCGGACACGATGGGCCGGAATGGCCTCCTCCCGCGCTGTAAATTTCTCTGATTCTCTGACTTCCAGGGACCCCCTGTAAATACTGACACACTCCCCGGGGACCCCCTGTAAATACTGACACACTCCCGGGGACCCCCTGTAAATACTGACACACTCACCAGGGACCCCCTGTAAATACTGACACACTCCCGGGGACCCCTGTAAATATTGACACACTCCCGGGGACCCCCTGTAAATACTGACACACTCCCCGGGGACCCCCTGTAAATACTGACACACTCCCGGGGACCCCTGTAAATACTGACACGCTCCCCGGGGACCCCCTGTAAATACTGACACACTCCCAGGGACCCCCTGTAAATACTGACATACTCCCGGGGACCCCCTGTAAATACTGACACACTCCCCGGGGACCCTCTGTAAATACTGACACACTCCCCGGGGACCCCCTGTAAATACTGAAACACGCCCCGGGGACCCCCTGTAAATACTGACACACTCTCCGGGGACCCCCTGTAAATACTGACACACTCCCCGGGGACCCCCTGTAAATACTGACACACTCCCCGGGGACCCCCTGTAAATACTGACACACACTCCCCGGGGACCCCCTGTAAATACTGACACACACTCCTGGGGACCCCCTGTAAATACTGACACACTCCCGGGGACCCCCTGTAAATACTGACACACTCCCGGGGACCCCCTGTAATTACTGACACACACTCCCGGGGACCCCCTGTAAATCTGCCCCTGGGTTAGGGAGAGGGGACATCAGTCTGGGTTCCTGCACCTGATCACGTCCACTGAGGCACAGGGTTGGGATGCTCCCCACGGTCGAATATGCTGCCGACGCTCGCTGGAGGCGCGCACTCAGGTGGTACGGGAGGGAAATCTTGGAACCCGAACCCCAGCGGAAGGGGGGGGGGGTGGGGATGGCGAGCGGGGGTGGAGGGGAGGGGTGAGGCTGTGGGATGGATGGCCAGTAAACACACGCTTGCTTCCTGCAGTGAGACCAGGCACTCCTCAGGTGGAAGAGACACTCCCATTTTTCCGCGGTCTGTCACCCCCTCCCTGCGCCCCCCCCCCCGCGCAGATCGTCCCAAAGCGCCTCACAGCCAACGAAGTTCTGTTTTTGAAGTGCGCTCCCTGTTGCAATGTGGGAAACGCGGCAGCCAATAGCGGCCGTGGGATCTTTGATGTCCACGCGAGAGGGCAGACGGGGTCTCAGCTTATCGAAAGACCGCCCCTCCGACAGCGCAGTGCGGGGCTCCCTCAGTACCGCCCCTCCGACAGTGCGGCACTCCCTCAGTACCGCCCCTCCGACAGTGCGGGGCTCCCTCAGTACCGCCCCTCCGACAGTGCGGCACTCCCTCAGTACCGCCCCTCCACAATGCGGGGCTCCCTCAGTACTGCCCCTCCGACAGCGCAGTGCGGCGCTCCCTCAGTACTGCCCCTCCGACAGCGCAGTGCGGCGCTCCCTCAGTACCGCCCCTCCGACAGCGCAGTACGGCGCTCCCTCAGTACCGCCCCTCCGACAGCGCAGTACGGCGCTCCCTCAGTACCGCCCCTCCGACAGCGCAGTGCGGCGCTCCCTCAGTACCGCCCCTCCGACAGCGCAGTGCTCCCTCAGTACCGCCCCTCCGACAGCGCAGTGCGGCGCTCCCTCAGTACCGCCCCTCCGACAGCGCAGTGCGGCGCTCCCTCAGTACCGCCCCTCCGACAGCGCAGTGCGGCGCTCCCTCAGTACCGCCCCTCCGACAGCGCAGTGTGGCGCTCCCTCAGTACCGCCCCTCCGACAGCGCAGTGCGGCGCTCCCTCAGTACCGCCCCTCCGACAGCGCAGTGTGGCGCTCCCTCAGTACCGCCCCTCCGACAGCGCAGTGTGGCGCTCCCTCAGTACCGCCCCTCCGACAGCGCAGTGTGGCGCTCCCTCGGTACTGAAGGAGCTCGTTATCACAATGTTGCGAGATCGTTGCCCTCTGACCCCAACCTTTCTGGGTTCCGTTGCCGCAATGTCAAGTTGCGGGAGCAGGAAACAAAGAGGACTGGTGTGTAGGTGGGTAAATTCCACTCCCTCCTGCAAGTTCATGGTGATTCAGCACAAAACTCGAACCACCTCTCTTCAGGCGTGAGCTCATCCCTCTGGGACTGCCCGCTTAACCCCGCAAGTGCCAGGCTGCCCTGAGCTTCAGAGGGAGAGCCCGGCTTCCGGAGAAGCTGGTCTCGGTCGGGGTGAGGGGAAGGGGGGCGAGAGGCGCGACAGTTAGCCTCAGTGCCCCTGTGGCTTCTGATACACGAGGACAGAAAAAACAGGAGGAGGCCGTTCAGCCCCTCGAGCCTGTTACATTAGGGACAGGAGGGGGCCGTTTAGCCCCTCGAGTCTGTTACATTAGGGATAGGAGGAGGCCGTTCAGCCCCTCGAGCCTGTTACATTAGGAACAGGAGGAGGCCGTTCAGCCCCTCGAGCCTGTTACATTAGGGACAGGAGGGGGCCGTTTAGCCCCTCGAGTCTGTTACATTAGGAACAGGAGGGGGCCGTTCAGCCCCTCGAGCCTGTTACATTAGGGACAGGAGGAGGCCGTTCAGCCCCTCGAGCCTGTTACATTAGGGATAGGAGGAGGCCGTTCAGCCCCTCGAGCCTGTTACATTAGGAACAGGAGGAGGCCGTTCAGCCCCTCGAGCCTGTTACATTAGGGACAGGAGGAGGCCGTTCATCCCCTTGAGCCTGTTACATTAGGGACAGGAGGAGGCCGTTCAGCCCCTCGAGCCTGTTACATTAGGGACAGGAGGAGGCCGTTCAGCCCCTCGAGCCTGTTACATTAGGGACAGGAGGAGGCCGTTCAGCCCCTCGAGCCTGTTACATTAGGAACAGGAGGAGGCCATTCAGCCCCTCAAGCCTGTTACATTAGGGACAGGAGGAGGCCGTTCAGCCCCTCGAGCCTGTTACATTAGGGACAGGAGGAGGCCGTTCAGCCCCTCGAGCCTGTTACATTAGGGACAGGAGTCGGCCATTCGGCCCCTCGAGCCTGTTACATTAGGGACAGGAGGAGGCCGTTCAGCCCCTCGAGCCTGTTACATTAGGGACAGGAGGAGGCCGTTCAGCCCCTCGAGCCTGTTACATTAGGAACAGGAGGAGGCCATTCAGCCCCTCAAGCCTGTTACATTAGGGACAGGAGGAGGCCGTTCAGTCCCTCGAGACTGTTACATTAGGGACAGGAGGAGGCCGTTCAGCCCCTCGAGCCTGTTACATTAGGGACAGGAGTCGGCCATTCGGCCCCTCGAGCCCGCTCCGCCATTCAATCAGATCACGGCTGATCTTCGACCTCAACTCCACTTTCCCGCCCGATCCCTCGATTCCCCTCGAGCCCAAAAATCTATCGATCTCAGCCTTGAATACACTCAACGACTGAGCCTCCACAGCCCTCTGGGGCAGAGAATTCCAAAGATTCACCTCCCTCTGAGTGAAGAAATTCCTCCTCATCTCAGTCCTAAATGGCCGAGCCCTTATCCTGAGACTGTGTGACCCCTGGTTCTAGACTCCCCAGCCCCGGGGGGAAACACCCTCCCTGCATCTACCCCGTCAATCCCCCTCACAATCCGACACGTTTCAGTGAGATCCCCTCCCATTCTTCTAAACTCCAGAGAGTATCGGCCCAGTCTGCTCAATCTCTCCTCATAGGACAATCCCCCACCCGCCTCAGCTCTTCCGCTGCTGAAGCCCTCATCCGTGCCTTTGTTACCTCCAGACTTGACTATTCCAACGCGCTGCGCTCATGGCTGGCCTCCCACATTCTACCCGACGTAAACTCGAGGTGATCCAAAACTCCGCTGACCCCATGTCCTAACTCGCACCGAGTCTCGCTCACCCATCACCCCCTGTGCCCCGTGTCCTAACTCGCACCGAGTCCCACTCACCCATCACCCCCTGTGCTCACTGACCTACATTGGCTCCCGGTTAAGCAATGTCTCGATTTCAAAATTCTCATCCTTGTTTACAAATCCCTCCTTGGCCCTCGCCCCTCCCTATCTCTGTAACCTCCACCAGCCCCTACACCCCTCCCTATCTCTGTAACATCCTCCAGCCCCTACACTACTCCCTATCTCTGTAACCTCCACCAGCCCCTACAACCCTCCCTATCTCTGTAACTCCCTCCAGCCCCTACACCCCTCCCTATCTCTGTAACTCCCTCCAGCCCCTACACCCCTCCCTATCTCTGTAACATCCTCCAGCCCCTACACTTACTCCCTATCTCTGTAACCCCCTGCAGCCCCGACACCCCTCCCTATCTCTGTAACATCCTCCAGCCCCTACACTACTCCCTATCTCTGAAACCTCCACCAGCCCCTACAACCCTCCCTATCTCTGTAACATCTCCAGCCCCTACACCCCTCCCTATCTCTGTAACCTCCTCCAGCCCCTACAACCCTCCCTATCTGTTTAACCTCCTACACCCCTCCCTATCTCTGTAACCTCCTCCTGCCCCTACATCCCTAACTATCTCTGTAACCTCCTCCAGCCCCTACACCCCTCCCTATCTCTGTAACTCCCTCCAGCCTCTGCACCCCTCCCTATCTCTGTAACCTCCTCCAGCCCCTACACCCCTCCCTATCTCTGTAACCCCCTCCAGCCCCTACACCCCTCCCTATCTCTGTAACCCCCTCTGGCCCAAAAACTTCCGAGATCTCTGCGCTCCTCTAATTCTGGCCTCTTGGAGCGATGGAAATTGGGGGACGCACATCATTGGCAGGGGCGGTACTGAGGGAGCGCCACACTGTCGGAGGAGCGGTACTGAGGGAGCCCCGCACTGTCGGAGGGGCGGTACTGAGGGAGCCCCGCACTGTCGGAGGGGCGGTACTGAGGGAGCGCCGCACTGTCGGAGGGGCAGTACTGAGGGAGCGCCGCACTGTCGGAGGGGCGGTACTGAGGGAGCGCCGCACTGTCGGAGGGGCGGTACTGAGGGAGCCCCGCACTGTCGGAGGGGCGGTACCGAGGGAGCCCCGCACTGTCGGAGGGGCGGTACCGAGGGAGCCCCGCACTGTCGGAGGGGCGGTACCGAGGGAGCCCCGCACTGTCGGAGGGGCGGTACCGAGGGAGCCCCGCACTGTCGGAGGGGCGGTACCGAGGGAGCCCCGCACTGTCGGAGGGGCGGCAATTGAGCCCTGGGGAGCAGAGGGAGGGGGGGGGGGGGTTGGGATTGAGTGAAACCTGCACATTGTGTGACAGCGGTCACCAAGGCAACGATTGGGGGAGGTGGGGGAGGCTGATAATGACGCCAGTGATGTCAGGCAGAGGAGGAGGAGCTATGATGGGGGTGTTGCTGAGTTCTGGTCAGTTTCCAATGGGATGGGGGTGTGGGAGAGGTGAAAGGGACACGAAACTGGCAAATAGGGCAGGGAAATTGAGCAGAAAGTGACAAGCTGGGAGGCGGAGTCTAGGACAGTGGGACGGAGTTCTGGCACGTTAATTTGCCTGTCTGTGGTTTTGCTGCTGGCGTTCCTGTTCGTACAGCTCCTCCTGCTATTCCTCCTGCTGCTATAACCTTCTCTCTCTCTCTCTCTCTCTCTCTCCCCTTACATCCTGCAGCTTCCAGGATGAGTGCCCCAGCCCAGGTGCCCGCCTCCCTCACTCACTTGGAAGTCATGAACATATTTCGCCACGATCTCTTGCAGAACAAGCAATTCAGCCAGACCGACACCCACGTCTTCATTGTCCTCGGAGCCTCGGTGAGTTCGCCTGCAAAGCCTTACTGCTTCAATCTTTGCAGCTTTTATTTCCATTGGCCCCTCTGCTACTTCTGCAAAGATGTTTTATTTTGCAACAGTCCCTGCCTCCTACAGAGACTTTTAAATATGTGTCGAGGTTGCATTGTTAATCCGGGGTCATAACCGTATTAAATTCCACAGGTCCTCTCTGCTACCTGCCTGTGTTTAAGCTTCTGCAGCCTGTACCTGACTCTCTGTGTCTGTAGGAGTTTACAGCTCAAAGAGTTGGCCCTTCGGCCCATCGAGTGCTCAGTACCGCCCCTCCGAGAGCGCATGCGGCGCTCCCTCAGTACCGCCCCTCCGAGAGCGCAGTGCGGCGCTCCCTCAGTACCGCCCCTCCGAGAGCACAGTGCGGCGCTCCCTCAGTACCGCCCCTCCGACAGCGCAGTGCGGCGCTCCCTCAGTACCGCCCCTCCGACAGCGCGGTGCGGCGCTCCCTCAGTACCGCCCCTCCGACAGCGCAGTGCGGCGCTCCCTCAGTACCGCCCCTCCGACAGCGCAGTGCGGCGCTCCCTCAGTACCGCCCCTCCGACAGCGCAATGCGCGCTCCCTCAGTACCGCCCCTCCGACAGCGCAGTGCGGCGCTCCCTCAGTACCGCCCCTCCGAGAGCGCATGCGGCGCTCCCTCAGTACCGCCCCTCCGAGAGCGCTGTGCGGCGCTCCCTGAGTACCGCCCCTCCGACAGCGCGGTGCGGCGCTCCCTCAGTACCGCCCCTCCGACAGCGCAATGCGGCGCTCCCTCAGTACCGCCCCTCCGAGAGCGCGGTGCGGCGCTCCCTCAGTACCGCCCCTCCGACAGCGCAGTGCGGCGCTCCCTCAGTACCGCCCCTCCGACAGCGCAGTGCGGCGCTCCCTCAGTACCGCCCCTCCGACAGCGCAGTGCGGCGCTCCCTCAGTACCGCCCCTCCGACAGCGCGGTGCGGCGCTCCCTCAGTACCGCCCCTCCGACAGCGCAGTGCGGCGCTCCCTCAGTACCGCCCCTCCGACAGCGCAATGCGCGCTCCCTCAGTACCGCCCCTCCGACAGCGCGGTGCGGCGCTCCCTCAGTACCGCCCCTCCGACAGCGCAGTGCGGCGCTCCCTCAGTACCGCCCCTCTCTGAATGAGCTATCCAATTAACCCCACTCCCACCCCTGCTCTTTATCACCCCATCGCCCTCGCAAATGTCTCCACTCCAAGTACATAGTGTCAGTTAAGTGTGGGTAGGTTTCTCTCCTCAGTCAGAAGGGGTAACGTACTGACATGGATTGAGAACTGGTTGTCAGACAGGAAGCAAAGAGTAGGAGTAAATGGGTACTTTTCAGAATGGCAGGCAGTGACTAGTGGGGTACCGCAAGGTTCTGTGCTGCGGCCCCAGCTGTTTACATTGTACATTAATGATTTAGACGAGGGGATTAAATGTAGTATCTCCAAATTTGCGGATGACACTAAGTTGGGTGGCAGTGTGAGCTGTGAGGAGGATGCTATGAGGCTGCAGAGTGACTTGGATAGGTTAGGTGAGTGGGCAAATGCATGGCAGATGAAGTATAATGTGGATAAATGTGAGGTTGTCCACTTTGGTGGTAAAAACAGAGAGACAGACTATTATCTGAATGGTGACAGATTCAGGAAAAGGGGAGGTGCAACGAGACCTGGGTGTCATGGTACATCAGTCACTGAAGGTTGGCCATGCAGGTACAGCAGGCGGTTAAGAAAGCAAATGGCATGTTGGCCTTCATAGCGAGGGGATTTGAGTATAGGAGCAGGGAGGTGTTGCTACAGTTGTACAGGGCCTTGGTGAGGCCTCACCTGGAGTATTGTGTACAGTTTTGGTCTCCTAACTTGAGGAAGGACATTCTTGCTATTGAGGGAGTGCAGCGAAGGTTCACCAGACTGATTCCCGGGATGGCAGGACTGACCTATCAAGAAAGACTGGATCAACTGGGCTTGTATTCACTAGAGTTCAGAAGAATGAGAGGGGTTCTCATAGAAACGTTTAAAATTCTGACGGGTTTATACAGGTTAGATGCAGGAAGAATGTTCCCGATGTTGGGGAAGTCCAGAACCAGGGGTCACAGTCTAAGGATAAGGGGTAAGCCATTTAGGACCGAGATGAGGAGAAACTTCTTCACCCAGAGAATTGTGAACCTGTGGAATTCTCTACCACAGAGAGTTGTTGAGGCCAATTCACTAAATATATTCAAAAAGGAGTTAGATGTAGTCCTTACTACTCGGGGGATCAAGGGGTATGGCGAGAAAGCAGGAATGGGGTACTGAGGTGAATGATCAGCCATGAACTCATTGAATGGCGGTGCAGGCTCGAAGGGCCGAATGGCCTACTCCTGCACCTATTTTCTATGTTTCTGGGTTCAAGTCCCACTCCAGAGACTCGAGCACGAAAATCCAGGCTGACCCTCCCAGTGCGGTACTGAGGGAGCGCCGCACTGTCGGAGGGGCGGTACTGAGGGAGCGCCGCACTGTCGGAGGGGCGGTACTGAGGGAGCCCCGCACTGTCGGAGGGGCTGTATTTCGGGATGAGACGTTAAACCGAGGCCCCGTCTGCCCTCTCGGGTGGATGTAAAAGATCCCGGGGCCACTATTGGAAGAAGAGCAGGGGGAGTTCTCCCCGGGGTCCTGGGGCCAATATTTATCCCTCGACCAACATCACTAAAACAGACGATCCGGGTCATTATCACATCGCTGTGTGTGGGAGCTTGCTGTGCGCAAATTGGTGTTTCCCACATTACAACAGTGAGCGTACTCCGATAGTACTTCATTGGCTGTGAGGCTTTGGGACGTCCGGTGGTCGTGAAAGGCCCTAATTTAAATAAAATTCTTGCTATTTATCCAATTTCCCTCTTGGAAGTTTTGTGTTGAAGCTGCTCCAAACCAGCGTCCTCCAACCCCTCTCCATCTCCTTGCATTCCTTTCTCTCCCGTGTGTTTATCCAGCTTCCCCTTAAATGCATCGATACTATTCACCTCGAGCACTCCCTGTGGCAGCGAGTTCCACATTCTCACCCCTCTCTGGGTAAAGAAGTTTCTCCTGAATTCCCCACTGGGTTTATCAGTGACTGTCTGATATTGGTGGCCCCCGAGTTCTGGTCTCCCCCACAAGTGGGAACATCTTCTCTACGTCTACCCTATCGAACCATTACCCTGACCCGCTTCCCAAGGGGGCAACTTGTAACGGGGGGGGGGGGGTCGAGGCCACTGGACCCCAGCCCCTGGCCTCCCCCAAGGGAAGGGCCACTCTTCGCACAGTAGGCGATGCTGGGGTATTCGACTCTGTGGGGCATCGCCCCAATTTCTCTTGCCTGTACAGGGGTGGAGTGGGGGGGTGGGGGTCGCTGGATTGTGATCAGAAACCACACAAAGGTTCAGTTTGAAGGGGTAGTTATGATCGGGGACTGTGTGCAGTTTTGGTCTCCTTACCCAAGGAAGGATATACTTGCCATTGAGGGAGTGCAGCGAAGGTTCACCAGACTGATCCCTGGGATGGGGGGATTGTCCTATGAGGAGAGATTGAGCAGACTGGGCCGATACTCTGGAGTTTAGAAGAATGGGAGGTGATCTCACTGAAACGTGTCGGATTGTGAGGGGGATTGACGGGGTAGATGCAGGGAGGGTGTTTCCCCCCCGGGGCTGGGGAGTCTAGAACCAGGGGTCACACAGTCTCAGGATAAGGGCTCGGCCATTGAGGACTGAGATGAGGAGGAATTTCTTCACTCGGAGGGGGGTGAATCTTTGGAATTCTCTGCCCCAGAGGGCTGTGGAGGCTCAGTCTCTGAGTATCTTCAAGGCTGAGATCAATAGAGTTTTTGACTTGAGGGAAATCGAGGGATCGGGCGGGAAAGTGGAGTTGAGGTCGATGATCAGCCGTGATCTGATTGAATGGCGGAGCAGGCTCGAGGGGCTGAACGGCCTCCTCCTGTCCCTAATGTAACAGGCTCGAGGGGCTGAACGGCCTCCTCCTGTCCCTAATGTAACAGGCTCGAGGGGCTGAACGGCCTCCTCCTGTCCCTAATGTAACAGGCTCGAGGGGCTGAACGGCCTCCTCCTGTCCCTAATGTAACAGGCTCGAGGGGCTGAACGGCCTCCTCCTGTTCCCTAATGTAACAGGCTTCTCAAATTCACTGGGACTGCTTTGAGGTGGGTATATGACTGGGGGTGGGGGGGTAGGGAGAGAAGGGGTCTCCCTGAACCCCAAGGCTGACATTCCACCTCCCTGCAGAGCCACACTAAATTCTAGCCCAAAAGGGTAGGAGTTTTCCCCCCTCCCCGATCGTTGCTGATGTCTGTGCTCTCGGCCCAGTCCGGGGACAAAGCCTGTGGTTTTCAAGCGCCTGTGAGAGGGAGCTATTCAGAGTTCCCTTTGTTCTCTGGGAGGCCCCTAGCAGTGTGTTTCACAAAGCAGAACTATGTCTCCCGGAGAAGCTTAACAATTTAACGTTGGAAACTCTGCAATGTCCCTTCTCTTTCCCCCTCCCCCCTGCCCTCCTGGTTTGGCACTGAGCCCCACACCACGCAACAGCAAGATCCCAAATTCACATTCATCAGGAGCAGGAGTCGGCCATTCAGCCCCTCGAGCCCGCTCCGCCATTCAATACGATCGTGGCTGATCTGATCTTGGGCTTAGCTCCACTTCCCCGCCCGCCCCTTCACTCCCTTATCGCTCAAAAATCTGTCTATCTCCACCTTAAATATATTCACTGACCCAGCCCCCACAGCTCTCTGGGGCAGAGAATTCCACAGATTCACCAGAAGAAATTCCTCATTTCCGTCCTAAATGGACGACCCCTTATTCTGAGACTATGTGCCCCCTAGTTCTTGATTCCCCCACGAGGGGGAAACACCCTCTCTGCATCTACCCTGTCCAGCCCCCCTCAGAATCTGATACGTTTCAATAAGATCGCCTCTCATTCTTCTAAACTCCAATGGGTACAGGCCCACCCTGCTCAAACTTTCCTCATAAGTCAAACCCCCTCATCTCCGGAATCAACCGAGTGAACCTTCTCTGAACTGCCTCCAAAGCAAGTATACCCCTCCTTAAATACGGAGACCAGAACTGCACGCAGTACTCCAGGTGTGGCCTCACCAATACCCTGTATAACTGTAGCAAGACTTCCCTGCTTTTATACTCCATCCCCCTTGCAATAAAGGCCAAGATACCATTGGCCTTCCTGATCACTTGCTGTACCTGCATACTATCCTTTTGTGTTAAAACATAGAAAATAGGTGCAGGAGTAGGCCATTGGGCCCTTCTAGCCTGCACCGCCATTCAATGAGTTCATGGCTGAACATGCAACTTCAGTACCCCCTTCCTGCTTTCTCGCCATACCCCTTGATCCCCCGAGTAGTAAGGACTACATCTAACTCCTTTTTGAATATATTTAGTGAATTGGCCTCAACTACTTTCTGTGGCAGAGAATTCCACAGGTTCACCACTCTCTGGGTGAAGAAGTTTCTCCTCATCTCGGTCCTAAATGGCTTACCCCTTATCCTTAGACTGTGACCCCTGGTTCTGGACTTCCCCAACATCGGGAACATTCTTCCTGCATCTAACCTGTCTAAACCCATCAGAATTTTAAACGTTTCTATGAGGTCCCCTCTCATTCTTCTGAACTCCAGTGAATACAAGCTCAGTTGATCCAGTCTTTCTTGATAGGTCAGTCCCACCATCCCGGGAATCAGTCTGGTGAACCTTCGCTGCACTCCCTCAATAACAAGAATGTCCTTCCTCAGGTTAGGAGACCAAAACTGTCCACAATATTCCAGGTGTGACCTCACCAAGGCCCTGTACAACTGTAGCAACACCTCCCTGCCCCTGTACTCAAATCCCCTCGCTATGAAGGCCAACATGCCATTTGCTTTCTTAACCGCCTGCTGTACCTGCATGCCAACCTTCAATGACTGATGTACCATGACACCCAGGTCTCGTTGCACCTCCCCTTTTCCTAATCTGTCACCATTCAGATAATAGTCTGTCTCTCTGTTTTTCCCACCAAAGTGGACAACCTCGCATTTATCCACATTATACTTCATCTGCCACGCATTTGCCCACTCACCTAACCTATCCAAGTCAATCTGCAGCCTCATAGCATCCTCCTCGCAGCTCACACTGCCACCCAACTTAGTGTCATCCGCAAATTTGGAGATACTACATTTAATCCCCTCGTCTAAATCATTAATGTACAGTGTAAACAGCTGGGGCCCCAGCACAGAACCTTGCGGTACCCCACTAGTCACTGCCTGCCATTCTGAAAAGTCCCCATTTACTCCTACTCTTTGCTTCCTGTCTGACAACCAGTTCTCAATCCATGTCAGCACACTACCCCCAATCCCATGTGCTTTAACTTTGCACATTAATCTCTTGTGTGGGACCTTGTCGAAAGCCTTCTGAAAGTCCAAATATACCACATCAACTGGTTCTCCCTTGTCCACTCTACTGGAAACATCCTCAAAAAATTCCAGAAGATTTGTCAAGCATGATTTCCCTTTCACAAATCCATGCTGACTTGGACCTATCATGTCACCTCTTTCCAAATGCGCTGCTATGACATCCTTAATAATTGATTCCATCATTTTACCCACTACTGAGGTCAGGCTGACCGGTCTATAATTCCCTGTTTTCTCTCTCCCTAGTTTTTTTAAAAGTGGGGTTACATTGGCTACCCTCCACTCGATAGGAACTGATCCAGAGTCAATGGAATGTTGGAAAATGACTGTCAATGCATCCGCTATTTCCAAGGCCACCTCCTTAAGTACTCTGGGATACAGTCCATCAGGCCCTGGGGATTTATCGGCCTTCAATCCCATCAATTTCCCCAACACAATTTCCCGACTAATAAAGATTTCCCTCAGTTCCTCCTCCTTACTAGACCCTCTGACCCCTTTTATATCTGGAATGTTGTTAGTGTCCTCCTTCGTGAATACCGAACCAAAATACTTGTTCAATTGGTCCGCCATTTCTTTGTTCCCCGTTATGACTTCCCCTGATTCTGACTGCA
Organism: Pristiophorus japonicus; assembly: GCF_044704955.1. Taxonomy (NCBI): domain Eukaryota; kingdom Metazoa; phylum Chordata; class Chondrichthyes; family Pristiophoridae; genus Pristiophorus; species Pristiophorus japonicus. Next base: position 74,916 of record NW_027254820.1, on the reverse strand, counting down.
GGGGACCTACATTTGTCTTTACTAACCTTTTTCTCTTTACATATCTATAGAAACTTTTGCAATCTGTCTTAATGTTCCCTGCAAGCTTCTTCTCGTACTCCATTTTCCCTGCCCTAATCAAACCCTTTGTCCTCCTCTGCTGAGTTCTAAATTTCTCCCAGTCCCCGGGTTCACTGCTATTTCTGGCCAATTTGTATGCCACTTCCTTGGCTTTAATACTATCCCTGATTTCACTTGATAGCCACGGTTGAGCCACCTTCCCTTTTTTATTTTTACGCCAGACAGGAATGTACAATTGTTGTAATTCATCCATGCGGTCTCTAAATGTCTGCCATTGCCCATCCACAGTCAACCCCTTAAGTATCATTCGCCAATCTATCCTAGCCAATTCACGCCTCATACCTTCAAAGTTACCCTTCTTTAAGTTCTGGACCATGGTCTCTGAATTAACTGTTTCATTCTCCATCCTAATGTAGAATTCCACCATATTATGGTCACTCTTCCCCAAGGGGCCTCGCACAACGAGATTGCTAATTAATCCTCTCTCATTACACAACACCCAGTCTAAGATGGCCTCCCCCCTAGTTGGTTCCTCGACATATTGGTCTAGAAAACCATCCCTTATGCACTCCAGGAAATCCTCTTCCACCGTATTGCTTCCAGTTTGGTTAGCCCAATTTATGTGCATATTAAAGTCGCCCATTATAACTGCTGCACCCTTATTGCATACACCCCTAATTTCCTGTTTGATGCCCTCCCCAACATCACTACTACTGTTTGGAGGTCTGTACACAACTCCCACTAACGTTTTTTGCCCTTTGGTGTTCTGCAGCTCTACCCATATAGATTCCACATCATCCAAGCTAATGTCCTTCCTAACTATTGCATTAATCTCCTCTTTAACCAGCTACCCCACCTCCTTTTCCTTTTATTCTATCCTTCCTGAATGTTGAATACCCCTGGATGTTGAGTTCCCAGCCCTGATCATCCTGGAGCCACGTCTCTGTAATCCCAATCACATCATATTTGTTAACATCTATTTGCACAGTTAATTCATCCACCTTATTACGGATACTCCTTGCATTAAGACACAAAGCCTTCAGGCTTGTTTTTTTAACACCCTTTGTCCTTTTAGAATTTTGCTGTACAGTGGCCCTTTTTGTTCTTTGCCTTGGGTTTCTCTGCCCTCCAATTTTTCTCATCTCCTTTCTGTCTTTTGCTTTTATCTCCTTTTTGTTTCCCTCTGTCTCCCTGCATTGGTTCCCATCCCCCTGCCATATTAGTTTAACTCCTCCCCAACAGCACTAGCAAACACTCCCCCTCGGACATTGGTTCCGGTCCTGCCCAGGTACAGACCAGTTTGTACTGGTCCCACCTCCCCCAGAACCGGTTCCAATGCCCCAGGAATTTGAATCCCTCCCTGCTGCACCACTGCTCAAGCCACGTATTCATCTGCGCTATCCTGTGATTCCTACTCTGACTAGCACGTGGCACTGGTAGCAATCCTGAGATTACTACTTTTGAGGTCCTACTTTTTAATTTTAGTTTCCTGCACAAGTACCCCCAGGTCCCGCTGTACTGCGGCACTCTGCAATCTTTCTCCATTTCAATAATAATTTGCTCTTTGGGGAATCCAGGTCCACAGATTAAAATGATACACAGATTCCTAATGTAACAGGCTCCAGGGGCTGAACGGCCTCCTCCTGTCCCTAATGTAACAGGCTCGAGGGGCTGAACGGCCTCCTCCTGTTCCTAATGTAACAGGCTCGAGGGGCTGAACGGCCTCCTCCTGTCCCTAATGTAACAGGCTCGAGGGGCTGAACGGCCTCCTCCTGTTCCTAATGTAACAGGCTCGAGGGGCTGAACGGCCTCCTCCTGTCCCTAATGTAACAGGCTCGAGGGGCTGAATGGCCTCCTCCTGTTCCTAATGTAACAGGCTCGAGGGGCTGAACGGCCTCCTCCTGTCCCTAATGTAACAGGCTCGAGGGGCTGAACGGCCTCCTCCTGTCCCTAATGTAACAGGCTTGAGGGGCTGAACGGCCTCCTCCTGTTCCTAATGTAACAGGCTCGAGGGGCTGAATGGCCTCCTCCTGTATCTAGGGGTATACAAATGATCTCTGCAAGTCCCTGGGTTAGGGAGGAGATTACTAGGCAGGGTGTCCGGTTGCTAAGATTCAATTCCCCCCCGCCCCCTGCCACTGCCCGGGAATGTGTGTGCATGTGTTGGGACCGAATCGGGTTCTTGTGTGATGCACGTCGTGGCCGAATATCCCACACCGGTTGGGCCTGCTGGCTAACCGTGTGCTGATTGGTGTGATGTTCTGGCAGTCAGGCCTTGCTGGGAGGCGTCTGCACTTCGAGGTTGGAAGCACACCAGCCCCCTCCACCCACCTTCCTCACAGTCTGGTATCATAGGCAGTCCCCCGGAATCGAGGAAGACTTGCCCCCCACTCTAACAATGAGTCCTTCGGTGGCTGAACAGCCCAATACGGGAGCCACAGTCCCCTGTCACAGGGTGGGGACAGACAGTGGTTGAGGGAAGGGGAGGGTGGGACTGGTTTGCCGCACGCTCCTTCCGCTGCCTGCGCTTGCTTTCTGCACGCTCTCGGCGACGAGACTCGAGGTGCTCAGCGCCCTCCCGGATGCACTCCCTCCACTCAGGGCGGACTGGTCTTTGGGCCCGGGGACTCCCCAGGTGTCGGTGGGGGATGTTGCACTTTATCAGGGAGGCTTTGAGGGTGGTCCCTTGTAACGTTTCCTCTGCCCACCTTTGGCTCGTTTGCCCGTGAAGGAGTTCCGAGTCGAGCGCTTGGCTTTGGGGAGTCTCGTGTCTGGGGGACATGCGGACAATGTGGCCCCTGCCCAGCGGAGCTGGTCGAGTGTGGTCAGTGCTTCGATGCTGGGGATGTTGGGCCTGGGTCAAACAGGGCTGTGTCACCGCCCCAACCCTCTTCTCAAGCTTCCTCGCTGCCATGCTCCACCTCACAGTCTGATATACCACCTAATAGGCCACTGAAATACCTTGAGTGGTGCAATCCGTGAGACCCACCCCTTTGGTGGGCGAGGGTTTAACAACCACAGCCCCGGTTGTTAATCTCTGGATGAACAGTTTGAATGTCGCAACTGTGCTTACAAAAAAAAGTTGCCTGGGGTTGTGTAACTCTCCATTATGGAGAAGTGAGATTGCAGCTGTGGGACAGGGAGCCACTCCCACAGTGTCCCATCACGCGCTCCCAGGGCACGGGGTTAGATACAGAGTAAAGCTCCCTCTACACTGTCCCCATCAAACACTCCCAGGGCAGGTACAGGGGGTTAGATACAGAGTAAAGCTCCCTCTACACTGTCCCCATCAAACACTCCCAGGGCAGGTACAGGGGGTTAGATACAGAGTAAAGCTCCCTCTACACTGTCCCCATCAAACACTCCCAGGGCAGGTACAGGGGGTTAGATACAGAGTAAAGCTCCCTCTACACTGTCCCCATCAAACACTCCCAGGGCAGGTACAGGGGGTTAGATACAGAGTAAAGCTCCCTCTACACTGTCCCCATCAAACACTCCCAGGGCAGGTACAGGGGGTTAGATACAGAGTAAAGCTCCCTCTACACTGTCCCCATCAAACACTCCCAGGGCAGGTACAGGGGGTTAGATACAGAGTAAAGCTCCCTCTACACTGTCCCCATCAAACACTCCCAGGGCAGGTACAGGGGGTTAGATACAGAGTAAAGCTCCCTCTACACTGTCCCCATCAAACACTCCCAGGGCAGGTACAGGGGGTTAGATACAGAGTAAAGCTCCCTCTACACTGTCCCATCAAACACTCCCAGGGCAGGTACAGGGGGTTAGATACAGAGTAAAGCTCCCTCTACACTGTCCCATCAAACACTCCCAGGGCAGGTACAGGGGGTTAGATACAGAGTAAAGCTCCCTCTACACTGTCCCATCAAACACTCCCAGGGCAGGTACGGCACGGGGTTAGATACAGAGTAAAGCTCCCTCTACACTGTCCCATCAAACACTCCCAGGGCAGGTACAGGGGGTTAGATACAGAGTAAAGCTCCCTCCACATTGTCCCATCAAACACTCCCAGGGCAGGTACAGGGGGTTAGATACAGAGTAAAGCTCCCTCTACACTGTCCCATCAAACACTCCCAGGGCAGGTACAGGGGGTTAGATACAGAGTAAAGCTCCCTCCACATTGTCCCATCAAACACTCCCAGGGCAGGTACAGGGGGTTAGATACAGAGTAAAGCTCCCTCTACACTGTCCCATCAAACACTCCCAGGGCAGGTACAGGGGGTTAGATAAAAGCGCTGGAAAATGAAAGGGGGAGATCTGGGTGGCGGGCGGAGTATTAGTGCTGCAGCTGTTGTGGGGACTGAAACTCCTCCAACACGGACTCGACAAGCCGATCGGCCTTGTCATTTTTAACTGCTTAGCTGCTCTTTGCTGCTTTGCTAATTTAAGCAATTCAATTATTCTCGGGGTTCATATTTAATTCAAACAATTAGGAGTCTCTTGTTCAGATCATAAATGCCTTTAATACAGGTATATTAAGTAAATAGAACAGAGATTTATCAAGTAAATTACGTTCTGTTACAAAAAGTAATACTTAACAATTGATCATCATCATGGACAGTCCCTCGGAATCGAGGAAGACTTGCTTCCACTCTAAACACGAGTCCTTCGGTGGCTGAACAGCCCAATACGGGAGCCACAGTCCCTGTCACAGGCGGGACAGACAGTGGTTGAGGGAAGGGGAGGGTGGGACTGGTTTGCCGCACGCTCCTTCCGCTGCCTGCGCTTGGTTTCTGCACGCTCTCGGCGACGAGACTCGAGGTGCTCAGCGCCCTCCCGGATGCACTCCCTCCACTCAGGGCGGACTGGTCTTTGGGCCCAGGGACTCCCAGGTGTCGGTGGGGATGTTGCACTTTATCAGGGAGGCTTTGAGGGTGGTCCTTCCTGGTAATCAGGAAGGCGAATGGAATGTTGGCCTTCATTGCGAGAGGGATAGAGTACAAAAGCAGGGAGGTCCTGCTGCAACTGTACAGGGTATTGGTGAGGCCGCACCTGGAGTACTGCGTGCAGTTTTGGTCACCTTACTTAAGGAAGGATACACTAGCTTTGGAGGGGGTACAGAGACGATTCACTAGGCTGATTCCGGAGATGAGGGGGTTACCTTATGATGATAGATTGAGTAGATTGGGTCTTTACTCGTTGGAGTTCAGAAGGATGAGGGGTGATCTTATAGAAACATTTAAAATAATGAAAGGGATAGACAAGATAGAGGCAGAGAGGTTGTTTCCACTGGTCGGGGAGACTAGAACTAGGGGGCACAGCCTCAAAATACGGGGGAGCCAATTTAAAACCGAGTTGAGAAGGAATTTCTTCTCCCAGAGGGTTGCGAATCTGTGGAATTCTCTGCCCGGGGAAGCAATTGAGGCTAGCTCATTGAATGTATTCAAATCACAGATAGATAGATTTTTAACCAATAAGGGAATTAAGGGTTACGGGGAGCAGGCGGGTAAGTGGAGCTGAGTCCACGGCCAGATCAGCCATGATCTTGTTGAATGGCGGAGCAGGCTCGAGAGGCTAGATGGCCTGCTCCTGTTCCTAATTCTTATGTTCTTATGTCCCTTGTGTTCTTATGTCCCTTGTAACGTTTCCTCTGCCCACCTTTGGCTCGTTTGCCCGTGAAGGAGTTCCGAGTAGAGCGCTTGGCTTTGGGGAGTCTCGTGTCTGGGGGACATGCGGACAATGTGGCCCTGCCCAGCGGAGCTGGTCGAGTGTGGTCAGTGCTTCGATGCTGGGGATGTTGGGCCTGGTCGAGGACGCTAACGTTGGTGCGTCTGTCCTCCCGGGGGATTTGCAGGATCTTGCGGAGACAGCGTTGGTGGTATTTCTCCAGCGACTTGAGGTGTCTACTGTACATGGTCCATGTCTTTGAGCCATACAGGAGGGCGGGTATCACTACAGCCCTGTAGACCATGAGCTGGGTGGTGGATTTGAGGGCCTGGTCTTCAAACACTCTTTTCCTCAGGCGGCCGAGAGCCTGATGTTCTCGTACTAAAGTTCAACATGTTGCTTTGGTGACTTAGGATGGTTCATTTACCAGCAAGCTTTGCTTCTCTGACGTTGGCCATTTTCTATCATTTTGTAAGCGAGTTTTACATACAATCAATGCATTTGAAGGAAGTTACAATCATGAAGGTTATTCATTAATTAAAGCCGTGTAAAATAAGCTTCTTTATTCTAACTTCTAATATCTATCAATAGGCTTGGCCCACGACGCCAAGAAAAATAGGAGTTGCATTTCTCTAGCGCCTTTCATGACATAGAAACATAGAAAATAGGTGCAGGAGCAGGCCATTCAGCCCTTCTAGCCTGCACCGCCATTCAATGAGTTCA
>NW_027254820.1:22500-62500 GCF_044704955.1 Pristiophorus japonicus | reverse complement strand
GCAGTGCGGGGCTCCCTCAGTACCGCCCCTCCGACAGCGCAGTGCGGCGCTCCCTCAGTACCTGGGGGGGAGTGGAACCCGCTAACATCCGACGAGAGGGAGAGCCACGTAGGCAAGGCAGATACCTATTAATTTTGTCTCTCTCTTTCCCCCCCCCCTCCCCCCTCGCGCGCTCCATTTGATGACAGGTGACAGAAGAGGAGGCCAGCAAGCTTGACGATTTCTTTGGCCGTAACACCTACGTGCAGGGCAAGTACACCGACCTGGCCAGTTTCCAGGCGCTGGACCGTCACATCACTGCCCTCTGCAAAGGGCACAAGGCCAATCGCCTCTTCTACCTGGCTCTGCCGCCCAGCGTGTACGAGGATGTCACACTAAACATCAAGCAGGGCTGCATGGACCAGTTGTGAGTGTCTGCGGGGCAAAGGGAGGGCCGGGCGAAGAGATTGGGTGCTCCCTTGTGGGAGGGGAGGAGAGAGGACCAGCGTGAGATGAGTCTGCTTGGGTCACGCACAAAGCTACAGCTCCGAAGGAGGCCACTCCGGCCGACAAAGAGCCACAAGGCCCTCGGTCAGCAGCCCTGGAGGTTACATATAGGCAGTCCCTCGGAATCGAGGAAGACTTGCTTCCACTCTTAACACGAGTCCTTAGGTGGCTGAACAGCCCAATACGGGAGCCACAGTCCCTGTCACAGGGTGGGACAGACAGTGGTTGAGGGAAGGGGAGGGTGGGACTGGTTTGCCGCACGCTCCTTCCGCTGCCTGCGCTTGCTTTCTGCACGCTCTCGGCGACGAGACTCGAGGTGCTCAGCTCCCCTCCCGGATGCACTTCCTCCACTCAGGGCGGGACTGGTCTTTGGGCCCAGGGACTCCCAGGTGTCGGTGGGGATGTTGCACTTTATCAGGGGAGGCTTTGAGGGTGGTCCCTTGTAACGTTTCCTCTGCCCACCTTTGGCTCGTTTGCCCGTGAAGGAGTTCCGAGTAGAGCGCTTGCTTTGGGGAGTCTCGTGTCTGGGGGGGACATGCGGACAATGTGGCCCTGCCCAGCGGAGCTGGTCGAGTGTGGTCAGTGCTTCGATGCTGGGGATGTTGGGCCTGGTCGAGGACGCTAACGTTGGTGCGTCTATCCTCCCGGGGGATTTGCAGGATCTCGCGGAGACAGCGTTGGTGGTATTACTTGAGGTGTCTACTGTACATGGTCCGTGTCTCTGAGCCATACAGGAGGGCGGGTATCGCTGCAGCCCCGTCGACCATGAGCTGGGTGGGAGATTTGAGGGCCTGGTCTTCAAACACTCTTTTCCTCAGTAGGCCGAAGGCTGCACTGTCGCACTGGAGGTTACATATAAACCCATGAACAATGATGGAAAGGCAAAGGGCACCCAGCCCAACCAGTCCGCCCCACTCAACTGCGACACCCCTTACACTGAAACATTCTACACTCCACCCCAACCAGAGCCACGTGATCTCCTGGGAGAGGCAAAAACCCAGGCCAATTTAGGGAGAAAAAAATCTGGGAAAATTCCTCTCCGACCCATCCAGGCGATCGACACTAGACCAGGAGATCCCCCTGGCCGTATTCGATTCCCTGCAGTACTTACCATTATATCTGCTCCGTCCAACAAAAGGTCATCCAGTCTAATCCCAATGACCAGCTCTAGGTCCGTAACCCTGCAGGTTGCTGCACTGTAAGTGCCCATCCAACCATCTCTTAAAAGTGCTGAGGGTTTCTGCATCCACCACTCTCCCAGATCCCCACAACCCTCTGCGTAAAGAAGCCCCCCCCTCAAATCCCTTCGAAACCTTCCACCAACCACCTGAAAACTATGCTCCTTCGTAACAGACCCCTCTGCCAATGGAAATAGGCCCTTACTATCCACTATGTCCAGGCCCCTCCAATATTGTGTACACCTCAATCAGGTCTCCTCTCAACCTCCTCTGTTCCAATGAGAACAAACCCAGCCTATCCAATCTACATAAGAAATAGGAGCAAGAGTCGGCCATTCGGCCCCTCGAGCCTGCTCCGCCATTTAATACGACCATGGCTGATCCGATCATGGACTCAGCTCCACTTCCCTGCCCGCCCCCTTATCGGTTAAGAAACTTGTCTATCTCTGTCTTAAATATATTCAATGTCCCGGCTTCCACAGCTCTCTGAGGCAGCAAGTTCCACAGATTCACAACCCTCTGAGAGAAGAAATTCCTCCTCATCTCAGTTTTAAATGGGCGGCCCCTTATTCTAAGACCATGCCCCCTAGTTCTAGTCTCCCCCATCAGTGGGAACATCCTCTCTGCATCCACCTTATCGAGCCCCCTCATAATCTTATACGTTTCGATAAGATCGCCTCTCATTCTTCTGAATTCCAAAGAGTAGAGGCCCAACCTCCTCAATCTTTCCTCATAAGTTAACCCCCTCATCCCCGGAATCAACCGAGTGAACCTTCTCTGAACTGTCTCGAAAGCAAGTATATCCTTTCGTAAATATGGAAACCAGAACTGCACGCAGTACTCCAGGTGTGGCCTCACCAATACCTTTTAGAGCTGTAGCAAGACATAGAAACATAGAAAATAGGTGCAGGAGTTGGCCATTCGGCCCTTCGAGCCTGCACCACCATTCAATATGATCGTGGCTGATCATTCCCTCAGTACCCCATTCCTGCTTTCTCTCCATACCCCTTGATCCCTTTAGTCGTAAAGGCCACATCTAACTCCCTTTTGAATATATCCAATGAACTGGCCTCAACAACTTTCTGTGGTAGAGAATTCCACAAGTTCACAATTCTCTGAGTGAAGAAGTTTCTCCTCATCTCGGTCCTAAATGGCTTACCCCTTATCCTTAGACTGTGTCCCCTGGTTCTGGACTTCCTCCAACATTGGGAACATTCTTCCTGCATCTAACCTGTCCAGTCCCATCAGAATTTTATATGTTTCTATGAGATCCCCTCTCATCCTTCTAAATCCCAGTGAATATAAGCCTAGTCGATCCAGTCTTTCTTCATATGTCAGTCCTGCCATCCCGGGAATCAGTCTGGTGAACCTTCGCTGCACTCCCTCAATAGCAAGAACGTCCTTCCTCAGATTAGGAGACCAAAAAGACTTTCCAGCTTTTATATTCTGTCCTCATAGCTAAGATTCTATATTGCAGGCAGCATCCTGGTAAATCTCCTCTGTCTGCCCAAGGCGTCAACCATGGGCCTTTCGAAAACCTTTCTGTAGGGGTGGACAAGACCGGCTTCATTCAACTCTTTCCCCCCCACCGACCAGCCGTCCATTTTAATAATCCAGACTCGAGGCGAGATCTTGCCATGTGTCGGATTTCATTCCGTGCGCATAGCAAGATCCCACCGGCGCTCACCCGGGGTGGGGGCGCCCCGCCACTGTTCGGGGCAAGAGGGAGGTCGCTGCGATTTTCCCCTCCCCCCCCCCCCCCTCCAACCCTGCTGTGTGGACAGGCCTGTTCTCTGCTCTTTGCGGCGGGGATTGTGGGGAAAGAGAGAGTTTGCCTCTGCCGCTGAGTTACGGAGTGGTTTCTGGGAGGCGGGGGTGGAGGGGTGGGGAGGGCAGTCAAGCTGGTGTTTCCTGCTCACCGTCCCGCGACCCCTCCCCTTGCGCGCGGGAGGCAGGATCGGGTGTGGCCGCGATGCCGCAGCAGTCGAATAGCCCGGCGACCGGACTCCCGGGCGAAGGGCGGACGGGGCCCCGGGGAGCCGAGAGCGGATCCCTCCGGATGGTGGGGGCGGGGGGAGGATTAGTCGAAAGTGGGGTGCTTTGACTTTTTTTTCCCCTCCGGAATATGTGGCTGTTTCTAACTAACCCTCCCATTTTCCTTCCAGTGGCTGGAACCGTGTGATTGTGGAGAAGCCCTTTGGGAAAGACCTGGCTAGTTCCGACAAGCTGTCCAATCACCTGTCCACTCTGTTCCGCGAGGATCAGATCTATCGCATCGATCATTACTTGGGAAAGGAGATGGTTCAGAACCTCATGGTGCTCAGGTAAGGGCAGAGCTTGGAAACTTGGAAATTTACAGGGCAGAAGGAGGCCATTCCGGCCCATCGTGTCCACGCCGGCCGACAAAGAGCCACACGGCCCTCGGTCAGCAGCCCTGAAGGTTACATATAAACCCACGAACAATGACGGAAAGGCAAAGAGCACCCGGCCCAACCAGTCCCCCTCACACAACTGCGACGCCCCTTATACTGAAACATTCTACACTCCAACCGGAGCCACGTGATCTCCTGGGAGAGGCAAAAACCAGATTTTAAAAACCCAGGCCAATTTAGGGAGAAAAATATAATTTGCATTTATTCAGTGCCTTTCACACTGGACGTCACAAAGCGCTACACAGCCAACAAAGGACTTTTTTCTTTGACATTACGCTTCTTTGAAGTCACGCACTTTGGCAGAAAAAAAATCACAGAGCAAGTTATTATTTAAATGGAGAAAGATTGCAAAGTGCCGCAGTACAGCGGGACCTGGGGGTTACTTGTGCATGAAACACAAAAGGTTAGTTTGCAGGTACAGCAAATGATCAGGAAGGCCAATGGAATCTTGGCCTTTATTGCAAAGGGGGATGGAGTATAAAAGCAGGGAAGTCTTGCTCCAGTTATACAGGGTATTGGTGAGGCCACACCTGGAGTACTGCGTGCAGTTCTGCTCTCCGTATTTACGAAAGGATAGACTTGCTTTGGAGGCAGTTCAGAGAAGGTTCACTCGGTTGATTCCGGGGGATGAGGGGGTTGACTTATGAGGAAAGGTTGAGGAGGTTGGGCCTCTACTCATTGGAGTTCAGAAGAATGAGAGGTGATCTTATCGAAATGTATCAGATTATGAGGGGGCTTGACAAGGTGGATGCAGAGAGGATGTTCCCACTGATGGGGGAGACTAGAACTAGGGGGCATGGTCTTAGAATAAGGGGTCGCCCATTTAAAACTGAGATGAGGAGGAATTTCTTCTCTCGGAGGGTTGTAAATCTGTGGAATTCGCTGCCTCAGAGAGCTGTGGAAGCCGGGACATTGAATAAATTTAAGACCGAGATAGACAGTTTCTTAACCGATAAGGGGGCGGGCAGGGAAGTGGAGCTGAGTCCATGATCGGATCAGCCATGGTCGTATTAAATGGCGGAGCAGGCTCGAGGGGCCGAATGGCCGACTCCTCCTATTTCTTATGTTAGCAGCGAAAATTCTGGAAACTCCAGCATGCGCAGAGAGAAACAAAGTTAACATTTCAGCTCAATGGCCTTCTGACAACACTAGAAGACTTTGGAGATGTGCAGCAGGTTTTAAGCCAGTGCAGAGGTGGGGAAGAGGGGGGGGGGATGAAAAGGTCTGTGATTGGGGTGGAAGGTAGCCTCGATGAAATCACCCCAGCCCTTTGGCCCTGCTACAAAGTAGATGCTTGTGGGCTGGATCGGAACAAGAGCAGAAGCAACAGGAGCAGGAGTCGGCCATTCGGCCCCTCGAGCCCGCTCCGCCATCCAATCAGATCGCAGCTGATCTTCAACCTCAACTCCACTTTCCCGCCCCGATTTCTCGAGTCCAAGAATCTACCGATCTCGGCCTTGAAGACGGAGCCTCCACAGCCCTCTGGGGCAGAGAATTCCAAAGATTCACCCCCCTCTGAGTGAAGAAATTCCTCCTCATCTCAGTCCTCAATGGCCGACCCCTTATCCTGAGACTGTGTGACCACCTGGTTCTAGACTCCCCAGCCCCGGGGGGGAAACACCCTCCTGCATCTACCCTGTCGAGCCCCCTCAGAATGTTTCAATGAGATCCCCTCCCATTCTTCTAAACTCCAGAGAATATCGGCCCAGTCTGCTCAATCTCTCCTCATAGGACAATCCCCCCCCCCATCCCAGGAATCAGTCTGGTGAACCTTCGCTGCACTCCCTCAATGGCCAGTGTATCCTTCCTTAGGTAAGGGGACCAGGACTGTGCACAGTGCTCCAGGTGTGGTCTCACCAGGGCCCGATATAATTGCGCCTTTTTATGACCCCTGACCTGCTGCCAAACGTCTCTCGCAGGTCGGGGTCATAAAAGGCGAGCAGCAAGCGGCCACAGGCAGCACGGGGGGGGTATACCGCGGCTCGGTACAGCGCGAGCTGGTGCAGGAGGGCGACGACATCGAAGAGGGACATCACCAAGGTCCAGGTCGGTGATTTGGAGCGTGGGCAGGTACAGCAGGAGCGGCGAGAGACCGTAGAGGGACGTGATCGGGGGCCCGGGAGAGGCCGAGAGCCCAGGGGGCAGCACGGGGCCCAGCCCACACTGTGTGCGATATGTTGTGCAGCAGAGCTGGTCTCCAGCCGTCCTGGTTAACCCTTGCCCCTGGACCCAGACCTCGCTCTGTCAGGCCCCGTGTGGTGGCTGGTGTGCAACGGCCACCCCACGTTAAAACAATCCACCCACAGGGCATCCTTCCACCCCTTCAGGATATAGTTCGGGATCCGGAATATTAGCTCCTTCATTGATACACCTGTGAACGCGTCCTTTTTTGGGCATGGACGCAAGTCATCCTCGCTTCGAGGGACTGCCTATGACGATGATGATATCATTGCAGTAAGCAGTTTCTGCGATGCACGTCCCAGTCGAAGAGCGCACCGACGTTCGCTCCGGGCTCGGGCGTGATCCAACGGCCTTTTGCCTGAGGTACTGCGGAGGGGAGGGGGCACGGGGGCAGACTGGAGAAAGTGTCCTTTAACGGGTTGCCCGCGGAACTCTGGGAGGGGGCTGGAGAGGAGAGTCGGTGGCTGCAAATTAGCGGGCGGGCAGTTTCCACGGCAACGGCGGCTGGAATTTGCAAGCGGAACAGGAAGCAGGTTCTGTAATTGGAGCCCTGAACTGGATGGACTGGTTCTTGGAGGAAATTCCTCCCTCCCTGTCTCTACACCCAAGCGCACTCTCTTTAAATCGAGCTCTTGCCTGGTATTATACGCCCGAGGGAGTTTGCAGAGGCATCCACCCAGGGGCAGGTACAGGGGATTAGATACAGAGTAAAGCTCCCTCTACACTGTCCCATCAAACACTCCCAGGGCAGGTACAGGGGGTTAGATACAGAGTAAAGCTCCCTCTACACTGTCCCATCAAACACTCCCAGGGCAGGTACAGCACGGGGTTAGATACAGAGTAAAGCTCCCTCTACACTGTCCCATCAAACACTCCCAGGGCAGGTACAGGGGGTTAGATACAGAGTAAAGCTCCCTCTACACTGTCCCCATCAAACACTCCCAGGGCAGGTACAGGGGGTTAGATACAGAGTAAAGCTCCCTCTACACTGTCCCATCGAACACTCCCAGGGCAGGGACAGCACGGGGTTAGATACAGAGTAAAGCTCCCTCTACACTGTCCCATCAAACACTCCCAGGGCAGGTACAGGGGGTTAGATACAGAGTAAAGCTCCCTCTACACTGTCCCATCACACACTCCCAGGGCAGGTACAGCACGGGGTTAGATACAGAGTAAAGCTCCCTCTACACTGTCCCCATCAAACACTCCCAGGGCAGGTACAGGGGGTTAGATACAGAGTAAAGCTCCCTCTACACTGTCCCATCGAACACTCCCAGGGCAGGGACAGCACGGGGTTAGATACAGAGTAAAGCTCCCTCTACACTGTCCCATCAAACACTCCCAGGGCAGGTACAGGGGGTTAGATACAGAGTAAAGCTCCCTCTACACTGTCCCATCAAACACTCCCAGGGCAGGTACAGGGGGTTAGATACAGAGTAAAGCTCCCTCTACACTGTCCCATCAAACACTCCCAGGGCAGGTACAGGGGGTTAGATACAGAGTAAAGCTCCCTCTACACTGTCCCATCAAACACTCCCAGGGCAGGTACAGGGGGTTAGATACAGAGTAAAGCTCCCTCTACACTGTCCCATCAAACACTCCCAGGGCAGGTACAGGGGGTTAGATACAGAGTAAAGCTCCCTCTACACTGTCCCCATCAAACACTCCCAGGGCAGGTACAGGGGGTTAGATACAGAGTAAAGCTCGCTCCGCACTGTCCCATCAAACACTCCCAGGGCAGGTACAGGGGGTTAGATACAGAGTAAAGCTTCCCTCTACACTGTCCCATCAAACACTCCCAGGGCAGGGACAGCACGGGGTTAGATACAGAGTAAAGCTCCCTCTACACTATCCCATCAAACACTCCCAGGGCAGGTACAGGGGGTTAGATACAGAGTAAAGCTTCCCTCTACACTGTCCCATCAAACACTCCCAGGGCAGGTACAGCACGGGGTTAGATACAGAGTAAAGCTCCCTCGACACTGTCCCCATCAAAACTCCTGGCGTTCTGGAAGGGGGGGGGGGGGGGTTAATAGAGGTGGGTATCGGAGGGGTGAGCCTATAGTAGGGTGCAGTGCCCTGGCAGTAACCCCCACCTGTTTGATTATGCCCCCCCCCCCCCCCCCCCAGATTCGCGAACAGGATCTTTGGGCCGGTTTGGAATCGGGACAACATCGCCTCAGTCGTGCTGACGTTCAAGGAACCCTTTGGGACGGAGGGGCGAGGAGGATATTTCGATGAGTTTGGTATAATCAGGTAAGGGTCTCGTTCTCTGCCCACCCCCCCCCCCTTCTCTGTCCAATTTGACCCCGTGTTAAGCATCTGATCACCATTTTCCCCCCCCCATTGCCAGGACCTCCGATTTCCACCTCCGTAATATCGCCCCTCTCCGCCCCTGCCCCAGCTCATCCGCTGCTGAAGCCCTCATCCGTGCCCCCGTTACCTCCAGACTTGACCATTCCAACGCACTGCGCTCCTGGCCGGCCTCCCACGTTCTACCCGACGTAAACTTAAGCTTATCCCTCAGTGCCGCCCCTCCGACAGCGCTGTGCGGCGCTCCCTCAGTACCGCCCCTCCGACAGCGCTGTGCGGCGCTCCCTCAGTACCGCCCCTCCGACAGCGCTGTGCGGCGCTCCCTCAGTACCGCCCCTCCGACAGCGCTGTGAGGCGCTCCCTCAAAGTGTCAGTCTAGATTTTTGTGCTCCAGCCCCTGGAGTGGAACTTGAACCCACGTCTTTTTGACCCCGAGGCGAGAGTGTTACCCACCGAACCACGGCTGACAGCCAGGAGATATCGGTGGCCGTCCCGTCTACGTTGGGGAATGTACCCGGGGCGGGGGGGGCGAGGGTATTCTCAGTGCCGTAAGGGGAATGAGCCAGAGTGCGCGCCCCTGTAACAGACCCTCCACCCACCCTGCTGTACGAGGACCTCCTGCGAGCACAAGTTGGGACTTGGTCGTGAGGCACCTCACAGTTGAATAGCTGGCCATGCCACGGACCCTCTGGAGTTGCGCAGGAAGGTCGGCCCCTCGTGGGAGGATGAGGGAGGGTGGGCGGGGGGGGGGGGGGCGGGGGGAACGCCCGGGTACTTGCTCGTGTGCCGTGCGCGCTCTCATTTTTGCCTCTTCCTGTGCTGTCCAGGGACGTGATGCAGAATCACATGATGCAAATGCTGTGCCTGGTTGCCATGGAGAAGCCGGCCTCCACCAGCCCGAACGACGTGCGAGATGAGAAGGTCAGGTTCCTGCTGTGTGTACCGCGCGTGCGTGAAGCGGGCTATTCAACCGTGGAGGGGACGGGGCGGCCATTTTAAAGTGACAGGAGGAGGCCGTTCAGCCCCTCGAGCCTGTTACATTGGGGACAGGAGGGGGCCGTTCAGCCCCTCGAGCCTGTTACATTGGGGACAGGAGGAGGCCGTTCAGCCCCTCGAGCCTGTTACATTAGGGACAGGAGGAGGCCGTTCAGCCCCTCGAGCCTGTTACATTGGGGACAGGAGGAGGCCGTTCAGCCCCTCGAGCCTGTTACATTAGGGACAGGAGGCCGTTCAGCCCCTCGAGCCTGTTACATTAGGGACAGGAGGAGGCCGTTCAGCCCCTCGAGCCTGTTACATTGGGGACAGGAGGTGGCCGTTCAGCCCCTCGAGCCTGTTACATTAGGGACAGGAGGAGGCCGTTCAGCCCCTCGAGGCTGTTACATTAGGGACAGGAGGAGACCGTTCAGCCCCTCGAGCCTGTTACATTAGGGACAGGAGGAGGCCGTTCAGCCCCTCGAGCCTGTTACATTGGGGACAGGAGGTGGCCGTTCAGCCCCTCGAGCCTGTTACATTAGGGACAGGAGGAGGCCGTTCAGCCCCTCGAGGCTGTTACATTAGGGACAGGAGGAGGCCGTTCAGCCCCTCGAGCCTGTTACATTAGGGACAGGAGGAGGCCGTTCAGCCCCTCGAGCCTGTTACATTGGGGACAGGAGGAGGCCGTTCAGCCCCTCGAGCCTGTTACATTAGGGACAGGAGGCCGTTCAGCCCCTCGAGCCTGTTACATTAGGGACAGGAGGAGGCCGTTCAGCCCCTCGAGCCTGTTACATTGGGGACAGGAGGTGGCCGTTCAGCCCCTCGAGCCTGTTACATTAGGGACAGGAGGAGGCCGTTCAGCCCCTCGAGGCTGTTACATTAGGGACAGGAGGAGGCCGTTCAGCCCCTCGAGGCTGTTACATTAGGGACAGGAGGAGGCCGTTCAGCCCCTCGAGCCTGTTACATTAGGGACAGGAGGAGGCCGTTCAGCCCCTCGAGGCTGTTACATTAGGGACAGGAGGAGGCCGTTCAGCCCCTCGAGCCTGTTACATTAGGGACAGGAGGGGGCCGTTCAGCCCCTCGAGCCTGTTACATTAGGGACAGGAGGGGGCCGTTCAGCCCCTCGAGCCTGTTACATTAGGGACAGGAGGGGGCCGTTCAGCCCCTCGAGCCTGTTACATTAGGGACAGGAGGGGGCCGTTCAGCCCCTCGAGCCTGTTACATTAGGGACAGGAGGAGGCCGTTCAGCCCCTCGAGCCTGTTACATTAGGGACAGGAGGAGGCCGTTCAGCCCCTCGAGCCTGTTACATTAGGGACAGGAGGAGGCCGTTCAGCCCCTCGAGCCTGTTACATTAGGGACAGGAGGGGGCCGTTCAGCTGGGGAATGTTTCTAAGACCATGCCCCCTAGTTCTAGTCTCCCCCATCAGTGGAAACATCCTCTCTGCGCCCACCTTGTCAAGCCCCCTTATAATATTTTATGTTTTGATAAGATCACCTCTCATTCTTAACTCCAATGGGTACAGGCCCAACCTTTCCTCATAAGTCAATCCCCTCATCTCCAGAATCAACCGAGTGAACCTTCTCTGAACTGCCTCCAAAGCAAGTGTCTCCTTTCGTAAATACGGAGACCAAAACTGCACGCAGTACTCCAGGTGTGGCCTCACCAATACCCTGTATAACTGGAGCAAGACTTCCCTGCTTTTATACTCCATCCCCTTTGCAATAAAGGCCAAGATACCATTGGCCTTCCTGATCACTTGCTGTACCTGCATACTAACCTTTTGTGTTTCATGTACAAGTAACCCCCAGCTCCCGCTGTACTGCGGCACTTTGCAATCTTTCTCCATTTAAATAATAACTTGCTCTTTGATTTTTTTCCTGCAAAAGTGCATGACCTCACACTTTCCAACATTATACTCCATCTGCCAAATTTTTGCCCACTCACTTAGCCTGTCTATGTCCTTTTGCAGATTTTTTGTGTCCTCCTCACAAATTGCTTTTCCTCCAATCTTTGTATCGTCAGCAAACTTGTCTACGTTACACTCCGTCCCTTCTTCCAAGTCGTTAATATAGATTGTAAATAGTTGGGGTCCCAGCACTGATCCCTGCGACACTCCACTAGTTACTGGTTGCCAACCCGAGAATGACCCATTTATCCCGACGCTCTGTTTCCTGTTAGTTAGCCAATCCTCTATCCATGTTAATATATTACCCCCAACCCCATGAACTTTTACCTTGTGCAGTAACCTTTATGTGGCACCTTGTCAAATGCCTTCTGGAAATCCAAATACATCACATCCACTGGTTCCCCTTTATCCACCCTGTTCGTTACATCCTCAAAGAACTCCGGCAAATTTGTCAAACATGACTTCCCCTTCATAAATCCATGCTGACTCTGCCTGACCGAATTTTGCTTTTCCAAATGTCCTGCTACTGCTTCTTTAATAATGGACTGCAACATTTTCCCAACCACAGATGTTAGACTAACTGGTCTATAGTTTCCTGCTTTCTGTCTGCCTCCTTTTTTAAACAGGGGCATTACATTTGCAGTTTTCCAATCTGCTGGGACCGCCCCAGAATCCAGGGAATTTTGGTAAATTACAACCAAGGCATCCACAATCCCTGCCGCTACTTCTCTTAAGCCCCGAGGATGCAAGCCATCAGGTCCAGGGGATTAATCTGCCTTTAGTCCCATTATCTTACTGAGTACCACCTCCTTCGTGATTGTGATTGTGTTAAGTTCCAACCCCCCCCCCATAGCCCCTTGACGTTAGTGTCCTCTACTGTTAAGACTGATACAAAATATTTGTTCAGAGTTTCTGCCATCTCTATGTTCCCCATTACTAATTCCCCGGTCTGGTCCTCTAAGGGACCAACATTTACTTTAGCCACTCTTTTCCTTTTTATATACCGATAGAAATTCTTGCTGTCTGTTTTTATATTTCGTGCTAGTTTACTTTCATTGGGCCCAATTTTCGCCATGACTTGCATCAATTTTTTTGGAGTAAGTTGTTTTTACTGGCATAAGTTTTTTTTTAAAAATGCCATTTTTCCCCCCAAAATTTGCTCCAAAGTCAGTTAGGTACGATTTTTTTTTAGTTCTTTTTTCAAAAGGGGGCGTTCCCAGATACACACAAACATAGAAAGTAGGTACAGGAGTAGGCCATTCGGCCCTTCGAGCCTGCACCACCATTCAATATGATCATGGCTGATCATTCCCTCAGTACCCCATTCCTGCTTTCTCTCCATACCCCTTGATCCCTTTAGCCGTAAGGGCCACATCTAACTCCCTCTTGAATATATCCAACGAACTGGCCCCAACAACTCTCTGTGGTAGAGAATTCCACAGGTTCACCACTCTCTGGGTGAAGAAGTTTCTCCTCATCTCGTTCCTAAATGGCTTACCCCTTATCCTTAGACTGTGACCCCTGGTTCTGGACTTCCCCAACATCGGGAACATTCTTCCTGCATCTAACCGGTCCAACTTTGGCCATTTATGCCATTTTGGCCAGCAAAAACTTACTCCAAATCCACTTAGGTCAGCGTATGTGACCAGCTCTGAAAATCCTTGCGGGCAGTTCAGAAATCGGCGCAGGTTAGTACATTTAAAGCACAAAACAAACCAATCAATCAATAACAAATTAAAAAATACAAGTACTACCAGAATCTTTTTTTTTTTTAAAGTCCCCCCAAAACTCTCCTCCTCCCCCCCACCACAGTCAAAACTCTCAAACACAGCCATCAATAAATAAAAAATAAAACTCAAGTCCTATCTCGGCTCGGGAACTCAGCTGGCCGGCTGGCCGCTGCAGGAGGCCACTCGGCTGGGGATAGGGTGTGGCGGAGTTCGGGAAGTCCCATCGATCAGGGATAGGGGCTACGAGCATCGGGTCCTGTTCCCAGCCCGCAGGACACAGGATAGGTTAGGTGAGTGGGCAAATGCATGGCAGATGAAGTATAATGTGGATAATTAGGTGAGGTTATCCACTTTGGGGGTAAAAACAGGGAGACTGACTATTATCTGAATGGTGACAGATTAGGAAAAGGGGAGGTGCAACGAGACCTGGGTGTCATGGTACATCAGTCATTGAAGGTTGGCCATGCAGGTACAGCAGGCGGTGAAGAAAGCAAATGGCATGTTGGCCTTCATAGCGAGAGGATTTGAGTACAGGGGCAAGGGGAGGTGTTGCTACAGTTGTACAGGGCCTTGGTGAGGCCACACCTGGAGTATTGTGTACAGTTTTGGTCTCCTAACCTGAGGAAGGACATTCTTACTATTGAGGGAGTGCAGCGAAGATTCACCAGACTGATTCCCGGGATGGCGGGACTGACATCAAGGAAGACTGGATCAACTGGGCTTGTATTCACTGGAGTTCAGAAGAATGAGAGGGGATCTCATAGAAACGTTTAATATTCTGACGGGTTTAGACAGGTTAGATGCAGGAAGAATGTTCCCGATGTTGGGGAAGTCCAGAACCAGGGGTCACAGTCTAAGGATAAGGGGTAAGCCATTTAGGACCGAGATGAGGAAAAACTTCTTCACCCAGAGAGTGGTGAACCTGTGGAATTCTCTACCACAGAGAGTCGTTGAGGCCAATTCACTAAATATATTCAAAAAGGAGTTAGATGTAGTCCTTACTACTCGGGGGATCAAGGGGTATGGCAAGAAAGCAGGAGTGGGGTACTGAGATGAATGATCAGCCATGATCATATTGAATGGCGGTGCAGGCTCGAAGGGCCGAATGGCCTGCTCCTGCACCTATTTTCTATGTTTCTATGTCTATGTGTCTACGTTTCCATGACACGCTGGGAGGGCGAGGAGCATGCGCGCAGACTGCACTGCGCATGCGCGCAGACTGCACTGCGCATGCGCGCAGACCCCGGCAGTATTTTCTGCGCTGGCCTGTTGCTCCGCCACACCGGGAAACCGGAGACTCGGTGGAGCGGGCCGGAAGTGGCCCCTTTTCTTTTTTTGGCCGCCGTTTCCAGTGGGCAAATTCGCCGCATTTAGGGTCAGTGCGCCGAAAAAGGGGGTTGGGGTCAAATTGGGCCCATCGTCTATCTTTCCTTTCTGAATCATTTTTTTTTTAAGTCACCCTTTGCTGGCATTTCAAAACTTCCCAATCTTCTGCCCTGCCTCGAGCTTTGGCCACATTGGTCCCAGAACTGATCCCTGCGGCATCCCTCCAGTTACTGATTTGCCAACCCGAGAACGACCCATTTATCCCGACTCTCTGTTTTCTGTTAAGTTAGCCGATCCTCTGTCCCAGCTAATATATTACCCCCGACCCCGTGAACTTTGACCGGTCACCTTCAGGGCTGCTGACCGAGGGCCGGGCGGCTCTTTGTCGGCAGGCGCAAGGCGGACACGATGGGCCGGAAATGGCCTCCAACTGCGCTGTAAAAAAAAAAAATGTATTTCTATGTTGTCCTGTGGTCTCTCGCAGGTGAAAGTGCTGAAGAACATTCCGGAGATCCGGCTGGGCGATGTGGTCGTGGGGCAGTACGCTGGCAACCCCGCGGGGCAGGGGGAGGCCAAGAAGGGTTACTGTGACGACCCCACCGTCCCCAAGGGCTCCGTCACTGCCACCTACGCCGCCGTCGTGCTCTACATCCAAAACGAGCGCTGGGACGGTGAGCATCGCTCCCGCGCGGGGGAGGGTTATCGCCAGGGGGGGCGCGAGGGAGGGGGCGCCTGCCCGCTCGCTACGTCGGGAACAGGAGGAGGCCGTTCAGCCCCTCGAGTCTGTTACATTAGGGACAGGAGGAGGCCGTTCAGCCCCTCGAGCCTGTTACATTAGGGACAGGAGGAGGCCGTTCAGCCCCTCGAGCCTGTTACATTAGGGACAGGAGGAGGCCGTTCAGCCCCTCGAGCCTGTTACATTAGGAACAGGAGGCCGTTCAGCCCCTCGAGCCTGTTACATTAGGGACAGGAGGAGGCCGTTCAGCCCCTCGAGCCTGTTACATTAGGGACAGGAGGAGGCCGGTCAGCCCCTCGAGCCTGTTACATTAGGGACAGGAGGAGGCCGGTCAGCCCCTCGAGCCTGCTCCACCAATCAATGAGATCGTGGCTGATCTGTATCTTAACCCCATCTACCCGCCTTGGTTCCGTAACCCTGAATACCCTTCCCCAACAAAAATCGATCAATATTAGTCTTGAAATTTCCAATTGTCCCGCGACCTCGACCGTATTTGTGGGAGAGAGTTCCCGATTCCCGCTGCCCTTTGTGTGAAGAAGTGCTCCTTCACATCGCCCCCGAACGGCCTGGCTCAAATTTTAAGGTGACCCCCCCCACACCCCCCCCTTGTTCTGGACTGCCCCCACACCCGAGGGAACAGTTTCTCTCTCGCTCTCCCCGAGCGAACCCTTTTAATCGTCTCAAACCCCTCGATCAGATCCGTCCCTTAATCCTCGACACTCGAGGGGACACAGGCCCGGTGTGTGTGCGGCCTGTCCGCGGGATTTAACCCTTTCAGCCCCCCCCCCCCCCCCCCCCGAGTATCATTCTGGTGAACCTGCACTGCTCCCCCAGCGAGGCCGATATATGCCCCCCTCCCCGGAGGGGAGTCCGAGAATTGAACGCGGTTGCTCCTGACTGGGTCTGACCCGAGCTTGATACAACTTCCAGCCCCCCCCCCCCCCCCCCCCCCCCGAGATAACGGCCGACATTCCATTGGCCTTTCGAACCATTTCTTGTACCCGGTCACCTAGTTTTAGTGATTTCTGTACACGGTCCCCGAAATAACTCTGCTCCACCGTGCTTCTCAGCTTCCTGCCGCGTGGCTCATTCGTCTCAAGCTGTATGAATGTCCCCCCCCTCTCTCCTATTTCAAGCGGGAATCCAGCCGTGGCTCAGTGAGCTGCACTCTGGCCATGTAGGCCGTGGGTTTCAGCCCCTGCTTCACAGAGAGACGAGCCCCGTAATCCAGGTCCGACACTCGCCCCGGGGCCAGTACTGAGGGAGCGCCGCACTGTCGGAGGGGCGGTACTGAGGGAGCCCCGCACTGTCGGAGGGGCGGTACTGAGGGAGTCCCGCACTGTCGGAGGGGCAGTACTGAGGGAGCCCCGCACTGTCGGAGGGGCGGAACTGAGGGAGCGCCGCACTGTCGGAGGGGCGGTACTGAGGGAGCCCCGCACTGTCGGAGGGGCGGAACTGAGGGAGCGCCGCACTGTCGGAGGGGCGGTACTGAGGGAGCCCCGCACTGTCGGAGGGGCAGTACTGAGGGAGTCCCGCACTGTCGGAGGGGCAGTACTGAGGGAGCCCCGCACTGTCGGAGGGGCGGTACTGAGGGAGCCCCGCACTGTCGGAGGGGCGGTACTGAGGGAGCACCGCACTGTCGGAGGGGCAGTACTGAGGGAGCGCCGCACTGTCGGAGGGGCGGTACTGAGGGAGTCCCGCACTGTCGGAGGGGCAGTACTGAGGGAGTCCCGCACTGTCGGAGGGGCAGTACTGAGGGAGCCCCGCACTGTCGGAGGGGCGGTACTGAGGGAGCCCCGCACTGTCGGAGGGGCGGTACTGAGGGAGCACCGCACTGTCGGAGGGGCAGTACTGAGGGAGCGCCGCACTGTCGGAGGGGCGGTACTGAGGGAGCGCCGCACTGTCGGAGGGGCAGTACTGAGGGAGCGCCGCACTGTCGGAGGGGCAGTACTGAGGGAGCCCCGCACTGTCGGAGGGGCGGTACTGAGGGAGCCCCGCACTGTCGGAGGGTCGGTACTGAGGGAGCCCCGCACTGTCGGAGGGGCGGTACTGAGGGAGCCCCGCACTGTCGGAGGGGCGGTACTGAGGGAGCCCCGCACTGTCGGAGGGGCGGTACTGAGGGAGCCCCGCACTGTCGGAGGGGCGGTACTGAGGGAGCCCCGCACTGTCGGAGGGGCAGTACTGAGGGAGCGCCGCACTGTCGGAGGGGCGGTACTGAGAGAGTGCTGTTGGTTGCAGGGGTCCCGTTCGTGATGCGCTGCGGGAAGGCGTTGAACGAAAGGAAGGCGGAGGTGCGGCTGCAGTTCCGGGACGTTCCGGGGGACATCTTTCAGCAACAGTGCAAACGCAACGAGCTGGTGATCCGTGTCCAGCCCAACGAGGCCATCTACACCAAGATGATGACCAAAAAGCCGGGAATGTTCTTCAACCCTGAGGAGTCTGAGCTGGACCTCACCTATGGGAGTCGCTACAAGGTCGGTGGGGTCAGGGGTCCGGGACACGGGGCGCTGGGAGAGAGGGGTTACTGAGTGACAGTGTGAGGGAGCTGGATTAACATCAGTACAGATACAGTCAGTAACACAGGGTGCTGGGGGAGAGGGGTTACTGAGTGACAGTGTGAGGGAGCTGGATTAACATCAGTACAGATACAGTCAGTAACACAGGGTGCTGGGGGAGAGGGGTTACTGAGTGACAGTGTGAGGGAGCTGGATTAACATCAGTACAGATACAGTCAGTAACACAGGGCGCTGGGGGAGAGGGGTTACTGAGTGACAGTGTGAGGGAGCTGGATTAACATCAGTACAGATACAGTCAGTAACACAGGGCGCTGGGGGAGAGGGGTTACTGAGTGACAGTGTGAGGGAGCTGGATTAACGTTGGTAGAGATACAATAATATTTGTGCCATTCGAGTTCCCCAGAGCCAATCGTCCCCTGCAGATTCTCGAATATTCCCTCTGATTTATGCCCAGATGATTTGAAGCGTGTGCGAGGTGTGATTAATTGGAGGTGACTGCTATCTTTGTCTCTCTCTCAGGATGTGAAATTGCCAGATGCTTATGAGCGTCTAATTTTGGATGTGTTCTGTGGCAATCAAATGCACTTCGTCCGAAGGTTAGCACAGATTTATTCAACTTATTACCCCTCTGATATATCCACACACACTGAGGTACGTGTCCCACACACACTGACTCTCACTGGGGTATGGGTCCCACACACACACTGACTCTCACTGGGGTACAGTCCCACACACACTGACTCTCACTGGGGTACGTGTCCCACACACACTGACTCTCACTGGGGTACAGTCCCACACACACTGACTCTCACTGGGGTACGGGTCCCACACACACTGACTCTCACTGGGGTACAGTCCCACACACACTGACTCTCACTGGGGTACAGTCCCACACACACTGACTCTCACTGGGGTACGGGTCCCACACACACTGACTCTCACTGGGGTACGGGTCCCACACACATTGACTCTCACTGGGGTACACCCACACACACTGACTCTCACTGGGGTACGGGTCCCACACACACTGACTCTCACTGGGGTACAGTCCCACACACACTGACTCTCACTGGGGTACAGTCCCACACACACTGACTCTCACTGGGGTACAGTCCCACACACACTGACTCTCACTGGGGTACAGTCCCACACACACTGACTCTCACTGGGGTACAGTCCCACACACACTGACTCTCACTGGGGTACGGGTCCCACACACACTGACTCTCACTGGGGTACGGGTCCCACACACACTGACTCTCACTGGGGTACAGTCCCACACACACTGACTCTCACTGGGGTACAGTCCCACACACACTGACTCTCACTGGGGTACAGTCCCACACACACTGACTCTCACTGGGGTACGGGTCCCACACACACTGACTCTCACTGGGGTACAGTCCCACACACACCGACTCTCACTGGGGTACAGTCCCACACACACTGACTCTCACTGGGGTACGGGTCCCACACACACTGACTCTCACTGGGGTACGGGTCCCACACACACTGACTCTCTCTCGTGCCGAGATGATACCATGGTACGTCAGTGTAGTATTGAACACTCCGATTAACCCCTCACTCTCACTCTCTCTCTCTCTCTCTCTCTCTCTCTCTCTCCCGTCTCCGAAGCGATGAACTTCGAGAAGCCTGGCGAATCTTCACGCCGCTACTCCACAAGCTCGAGACGTCAAAAGTGCGGCCGGTTCCGTACGTGTACGGGAGGTGAGTGTCTGCGCCCTCACCCGCTAAACCCACGCGTGCGCAAGACCAAACGTTCCCCTTTAAGCCACGCACTCATCCAGCGCTCTGCAGCCCCGGCAGTGTCGCGTCCCCCGGCTTTGAATGTAAAAAACGCCGATTTAAAAAAAAATAAAATAATTTTTTAACGGGTATGTGCAATCCGTTAAAGGAGTTTGCATTGTCTGTCCCGTTGCTCCCCCCCCCCCCCACACAAGAACGTAATTTATAATTTTTGACGGCTCTCCTTCATCCTGTACAATCATCATCATAGGCGATCCCTCAAACGAGGGTGACTTGCTTCCACAAGCGTTCACAGATGTTTCACTGAAGGACCTAATATTCCCGATCCCGAACTACATCCTGAAGGGTGGGAGATGCCTGTGGGTGGATTGTTTTAACGTGGGGTGACCGTTGCACACCAGCCACCACACGGGGCTCGACAGAGCGAGGTCTGGGTCCAGGGGCAAGGGTTAACCAGGACGACTGGAGACCTGCTCTGCTGCACGGACCCAGTGCGCCCACATATCGCACACAGTGTGGGCTGGGCCCCTGCTGCCCCCCGGGCCCTCGGCCTCTCCTGGGCCCCGAATTACCGCCGCTCCTCCGCCCCGATCTCCCCGCCCATGCTCCAAAACAGCGACCAGGGTTTTGATGACGTCGCCCATCTCAAAATCATCGCACGCTTGGAGCAGCTCCGCTGGAGATTGAAGTGGTACTCCGCTCCAGTTCTTTTATAGCCCGACCTACAGCAACACACACCACACCACCCCCCTCCCTGTCCCTCCCTGGGGAAACCTCTCTCTCTCTCTCTCTCTCTGTCTCCCTGCCTCACTCATCAAGTCCCTCGAACCTGCTCCACCATTCAATGAGATCGCGGCTGATCCGATCTTGGGCTCAGCTCCACTTCCCCGCCCCGCCCCTTCACTCCCTTATCGCTCAAAAATCTGTCTATCTCCACCTTAAATATATTCAGTGACCCAGCCCCCCACAGCTCTCTGGGGCAGAGAATTCCACAGATTCACCAGAAGAAATTCCTCCTCATCTCCGTCCTAAATGGGCGACCCCTTATTCTGAGACTATGTGCCCCCTAGTTCTAGATTCCCCCCACGAGGGAATCCTCTCTGCATCCACCCTGTCCAGCCCCCCTCAGAATCTGATACGTTTCAATAAGATCACCTCTCATTCTTCTAAACTCCAATGGGTACAGGCCCAACCTGCTCAACCTTTCCTCATAAGTCAACCCCCTCATCCCCGGAATCGACCGAGTGAACCTTCTCTGAACTGCCTCCAAAGCAAGTATATCCTTCCTTAAATACAGAGTCCAGAACTGCATGCAGTACTCCAGGTGTGGCCTCACCAATACCCTGTTGTAGAGAGAGGGGAAATCAGCCAGGGTTCCTGCTCCTGATCACTGCCCAGTGACCCCTGGGTTAGAGAGAGAGGGGGAAATCAGCCAGGGTTCCTGCTCCTGATCACTGCCCAGTGACCCCTGGGTTAGAGAGAGAAGGGAAATCAGCCAGGGTTCCTGCTCCTGATCACTGCCCAGTGACCACTGGTTTGGAGAGAGGGGGAATCAGCCAGGGTTCCTGCTCCTGATCACTGCCCAGTGACCCCTGGGTTAGAGAGAGAGAGGAAATCAGCCAGGGTTCCTGCTCCTGATCACTGCCCAGTGACCCCTGGGTTAGAGAGAGAGGGGAAATCAGCCAGGGTTCCTGATCCTGATCACTGCCCAGTGACCCCTGGGTTAGAGAGAGAGGGAAATCAGCTTGGGTTTCTGCTCCTGATCACTGCCCAGTGACCCCTGGGTTAGAGAGAGAGAGGAAATCAGCCAGGGTTCCTGCTCCTGATCACTGTCCTGTGACCCTTGGGTTAGAGAGAGGGGAAATCAGCCAGGGTTCCTGCTCCTGATCACTGCCCAGTGACCCCTGGGTTAGAGAGAGAGGGGGAAATCAGTCAGGGTTCCTGCTCCTGATCACTGCCCAGTGACCACTGGTTTGGAGAGAGAGGAAATCAGCCAGGGTTCCTGCTCCTGATCACTGTCCAAAGTAAAACGTGTGTGTGTGTGTGTGTAAATTAGCTGAGGACAGGATGGGACTGCTGCGATGCAGTCCACAGTCGAATAATCCCGGGTGAGGGGGCGGGTGAGCAGAGTTGGCGGAGGGAGGGCATCACCCCTGGGGGGACATTTCCCCCATGTGAGGGGCTGATCGTTGCCTTCAAGGGGACGGAGGTGGGGGGAATAACCCCTTTCTTGTAATGGTTGGCCACTAACCTTTCTCTCTCTCTCTCTCTCTCTCTCTCTCTCTCTCTCTCTCTCTCCTCCGCCAGTCGCGGCCCTCCGGAGGCCGATGAACTGATGAAGAAAGTCGGATTCCGTTACGAGGGGACGTACAAGTGGGTGAACCCCAACAAGCTGTGAGTTCGCCGGGGGAAGAGGGGGTCGGAGGCAAGGAGGAGGAGGGGGGGCGGTGAGAGAACATCGCAGCCTGAAAACAAACTCCTCCCTCCACACCTCCGGGAACAAAAGGGGGAGCGGGCGACTGTGGACTGACTTCTCGGGGACCCCCTCCCCAGCTCGACCGTTCTCGCTCGCGACCCCAGAATCGATCGGCTCCCGACCCTCAACGCGATCTCCTTTTTTGAAGATGGACCATCGCTATTTCATCGCTCAGACATTCTGTTGTGCATCAAGTTCCACAGAAAGAAAACGCAAAAAAAAAAATATTACGCTGCCTTTTAAGTGCTTGTCCACTGCTCCACATTGTTGCTCGCGGGAATGGGGGTCGGGGGTCAGGCGATGACCTTTCGGCTCCGGGTTCGGTTCAACCTGCAGATTCCAATCAGTGACCCGTGTCGTATCACTCCAGCAATAGAAGGCACAGCCGCAACTCTCCCCGAACCCCGTGCTGTACTTGCCCTGGGAGTGTGTGATGGGACAGTGTAGAGGGAGCTTTACTCTGTATCTAACCCCCTGTACCTGCCCTGGGAGTGTTTGATGGGACAGTGTAGAGGGAGCTTTACTCTGTATCTAACCCCCTGTACCTGCCCTGGGAGTGTTTGATGGGACAGTGTAGAGGGAGCTTTACTCTGTATCTAACCCCCTGTACCTGCCCTGGGAGTGTTTGATGGGACAGTGTAGAGGGAGCTTTACTCTGTATCTAACCCCGTGCTGTACTGCCCTGGGAATGTTTGATGGGACAGTGTAGAGGGAGCTTTACTCTGTATCTAACCCCCTGTACCTGCCCTGGGAGTGTTTGATGGGACAGTGTAGAGGGAGCTTTACTCTGTATCTAACCCCGTGCTGTCCCTGCCCTGGGAGTGTTCGATGGGACAGTGTAGAGGGAGCTTTACTCTGTATCTAACCCCCTGTACCTGCCCTGGGAGTGTTTGATGGGGACAGTGTAGAGGGAGCTTTACTCTGTATCTAACCCCCTGTACCTGTTTTGGGAGTGTTTGATGGGACAGTGTAGAGGGAGCTTTACTCTGTATCTAACCCCCTGTACCTGACCTGGGAGAGTTTGATGGGGACAGTGTAGAGGGAGCTTTACTCTGTATCTAACCCCCTGTACCTGCCCTGGGAGTGTTTGATGGGACAGTGTCGAGGGAGCTTTACTCTGTATCTAACCCCCTGTACCTGCCCTGGGAGTGTTTGATGGGACAGTGTAGAGGGAGCTTTGCTCTGTATCTAACCCCCTGTACATGCCCTGGGAGTGTTTGATGGGACAGTGTAGAGGGAGCTTTACTCTGTATCTAACCCCCTGTACCTGCCCTGGGAGTGTTTGATGGGACAGTGTAGAGGGAGCTTTACTCTGTATCTAACCCCCTGTACCTGCCCTGGGAGTGTTTGATGGGACAGTGTAGAGGGAGCTTTACTCTGTATCTAACCCCCTGTAGCTGCCCTGGGAGTGTTTGATGGGGACAGTGTAGAGGGAGCTTTACTCTGTATCTAACTCCCTGTACCTGCCCTGGGAGTGTTTGATGGGGACATTGTAGAGGGAGCTTTACTCTGTATCTAACCCCCTGTACCTGCCCTGGGAGTGTTTGATGGGACAGTGTAGAGGGAGCTTTACTCTGTATCTAACCCCCTGCACCTGCCCTGGGAGTGTTTGATGGGACAGTGTAGAGGGAGCTTTACTCTGTATCTAACCCCCTGTACCTGCCCTGGGAGTGTTTGATGGGACAGTGTAGAGGGAGCTTTACTCTGTCTCTAACCCCCTGTACCTGCCCTGGGAGTGTTTGATGGGACAGTGTCGAGGGAGCTTTACTCTGTATCTAACCCCGTGCTGTACCTGCCCTGGGAGTGTTTGATGGGACAGTGTAGAGGGAGCTTTACTCTGTATCTAACCCCCTGTACCTGCCCTGGGAGTGTTTGATGGGGACAGTGTAGAGGGAGCTTTACTCTGTATCTAACCCCCTGTACCTGCCCTGGGAGTGTTTGATGGGACAGTGTAGAGGGAGCTTTACTCTGTATCTAACCCCCTGTACCTGCCCTGGGAGTGTTTGATGGGACAGTGTAGAGGGAGCTTTACTCTGTATCTAACCCCGTGCTGTACCTGCCCTGGGAGTGTTTGATGGGACAGTGTAGAGGGAGCTTTACTCTGAATCCAAGACCGAGCGGCTGTGACAATTGGCGCGTGTGTGCGCGCGCGGGTTCGAAACGCTAATTACTCTCGCTTGCTTATCTCGCAAGATGCCCAATATACACACGCACACGCTCACCCACACTCCCCCGTTACCCTGTGCGAGTTCTGGGATCAGCTGGTTTCAAAGTGGGGGTCAAAAGGGAGCCACTCCAACATTGTCCTCACGCACTCCATACCTCTCCCTTCCCGCCCTATCTGTAGCTCCAGTACATGGGAGTCCCAGAATTGTGGGGCGGAGGGAGAGATAGAGCACGCTGTCCCGACAAGCATTTTAATTATATTAGGATCTCGCCGACACTCCAGTGGGTTTGAACAACAGGCTCGTGTGAGCCCTGCGCATCGCGGAGGCTCCTCCGCGTGACCTCGCCGCCCGCCATTTTGTCGTTCGCTCGGCTGCCGCGGAGGTCGCGGGTCATTTTGGGGGAGGGACCGGGCCGTGATCTCCGCCCATCAGCCGAAACTGTTCTTTCTTACGGTGACTTGTAATCGACTTCTAACGCCTACTCATCGCAATAAAACCTGCAGGCTAAATCCACGGCTGTGTCCTGTTTCCAAACGGGGGGCTGCTCTTAAAGGGGATGTGATTCCCTCCAGATTTCCGTTGTCGTTTGTCGGAATAAGCGCCGCGCTGTCGGAGGGGCAGTACTGAGGGAGCGCCACACTGTCGGAGGGGCGGTACTGAGGGAGCGCCGCACTGTCGGAGGGGCAGTACTGAGGGAGCGCCGCACTGTCGGAGGGGCGGTACTGAGAGAGCGCCGCACTGTCGGAGGGACAGTACTGAGGGTGCGCTGTCGGAGGGGCAGTACTGAGGGAGCGCCGCACTGCGCTGTCGGAGGGGCAGTACTGAGGGAGCGCCGCACTGTCGGAGGGACAGTACTGAGGGAGCAGCGCGCTGTCGGAGGGGCAGAACTGAGGGAGTGCCGCACTGTCGGAGGGGCGGTACTGAGGGAGCCCCGCACTGTCGGAGGGGCAGTACTGAGGGAGTGCCGCACTGTCGGAGGGGCGGTACTGAGGGAGTGCCGCACTGCCGGAGGGGCTGTATTTCGGATGAGACATTAAACCGAGGCCCCGTCTGCCCTCTCGGGTGGATGTAAAAGATCCCGGGGCCACTATTGGAAGAAGAGCAGGGGGAGTTCTCCCCGGTGTCCTGGGGCCCAATATTTATCCCTCGACCAACATCACTAAAACAGACGATCCGGGTCATTATCACATCGCTGGGTGTGGGAGCTTGCTGTGCGCAAATTGACATTTCCCACATTACAACAGGGAGCACACTCCAATAGTACTTCATTGGCTGAGAGGCGCTTTGGGACGCCCGGTGGTCGGGAAAGTCGCTATATAAATGTAAGTCTGTTAAATGCACTGGCTCGGTTTCGACGTCGAGAAGAAATCCTTCCGATCGGTGACAAAACCGTCTTGTGGCTGGATCGCGGATGTCCCACAAACACTGGTGGCAAAGGAAGAGGAGAGAGCAGAAGAAGAATGGTACTCCTGGTGCCCTGGGACTGGCAATTGCAACCTCGACCGACACCCCCCCCCCCCAAAAAAACTAAAGTAACAGCAGCTTCGCTGGCACTGGGATCTTGCTGTGCGATCTCCTGAGCATCAGTGTTGACGCGGGAGGCTTCCCTGGCTTCCAATCCTGGGTCAGAGGCTGGCAGGTACAGCAGGCGGTGAAGGCGGCAAGTGGTATGTTGGCCTTCATAGCGAGAGGATTGGAGTATAGGAGCAGGGAGGTCTTACTGCAGTTGTACAGGGCCTTGGTGAGGTCTCACCTGGAATATTGTGTTCAGTTTTGGTCTCCTAATCTGAGGAAGGATGTTCTTGCTATTGAGGGAGTGCAGCGAAGGTTCACCAGACTGATTCCTGGGATGGCAGGACTGACATATGAAGAAAGACTGGATCGACTGGGCTTGTATTCACTGGAGTTTAGAAGAATGAGAGGGGATCTCACAGAGACATATAAAATTCTGACGGGACTGGACAGGTTAGATGCAGGAAGAATGTTCCCAATGTTGGGGAAGTCCAGAACCGGGGTCACAGTCTAAGGATAAGGGGTAAGCCATTTAGGACCGAGATGAGGAGAAACTTCTTCACCCAGAGAATTGTGAACCTGTGGAATTCTCTACCACAGAGAGTTGTTGAGGCCAGTTCGTTAGATATATTCAAGAGGGAGTTAGATGTGGCCCTTACGGTTAAAGGGATCAAGGGGTATGGAGAGAAAGCAGGAATGGGGTACTGAGGGAATGATCAGCCATGATCATATTGAATGGTGGTGCAGGCTCGAAGGGCCGAATGGCCTGCTCCTGCACCTATTTTCTATATTTCTTGGAGCTGGGGTGAAGGAGAGTAAAACCAGAGAAAGTTACAGCGCGGGAGGGGGCCATTCGGCCCATCGTGTCCACCTCGCGCCGGCCGACCAAGAGCCATCCCGGCCTAATCCCACTTTCCCGCTCTGGGTCCGTAGCCCTGTGGGTTACGGCACTTCGAGCACACGTCCAAATGTGGTGAGGGTTTCTGCCTCTACCCCCCTTTCAGGCAGAGAGTTCCCCCCCAGACCCCCACCGCCCTCTGAGTGAAGACATTTCCCCTCAAACCCCCTCTAAACCTCCCCCCCCAATTACTTTCAATCTCTGCCCCCTGGTTGTTGACCCCTCTGCCAAGGGAAACAGGTCCGTCCTATCCACTCGATCCAGGCCCCTCACACCTCAATTAAATCTCCCCTCGGCCTCCTCTGTCCCAAAGAAAACAACACCAGCCATGAGCGGGAGAATCGCCCTTCTGAACATCATCACCATCGTAGGCCAGTCCCTCGAAGCGAGGATGACTTGCTTTCAAGCCAAAAAGAGATGCGTTCACAGATGTTCCAATGAAGGAGCTAATATTCCCGATCCCGAACTACATCCTGAAGGGTGGGAGATGCCTGTGGGTGGATGTATTTAACGTGGGGTGACCGTTACACACCAGCCACCACACGGGGCTCGACAGAGCGAGGTCTGGGTCCAGGGGCAAGGGTTAACCAGGACGACCGGAGACCTGCTCTGCTGCACGGACCCAGTGCACACAACATATCGCGCACAGTGTGGGCTGGGCCCCTGCTGCCCCCCGGGCCCTCGCCTCTCCTGGGCCCCCCCAGAGCTCGCGCCTCTCCCGGGCCCCGATCACGTCACTCTACGATCTCTCGCCGCTCCTTCGCCCCTGACCTCGCCGCTCCTGCCGTACCTGCCCCGCGCGCGCCAATCACCGACCTGGGCCGTGGCGATGTCCCTCTTCACTGCCCTCGCCCTCCTGCTCCCTCGAGTGGTACGCCTCCACGCTGCTCCGTCCGCTGCCCGGCCTGCGAGCACCAACGCACAATCAAACGCCCATTTGTACCCTTTTCCCAGCTGTCACTCGCCTTACATGGTTATATTAGTTCCTCTTTGGATGTTATTTATTGGTCCCTTGAGCCCAAGGTCAACGAGTGGCCATCTTGTGTAGAAACATAGAAAATAGGTGCAGGAGCAGGCCATTCGGCCCTTCGAGCCTGCACCACCATTCAATATGATCATGGCTGATCATTCCCTCAGTACCCCATTCCTGCTTTCTCTCCACACCCCTTGATCCCTTTAGCCGTAAGAGCCACATCTAACTCCCTTTTGAATATATCTAACGAACTGGCCTCAACAACTCTCTGTGGTAGAGAATTCCACAGGTTCACAATTCTCTGGGTGAAGAAGTTTCTCCTCATCTCGGTCCTAAATGGCTTACCCCTTATCCTTAGACTGTGACCCCTGGTTCTGGACTTCCCCAACATCGGGAACATTTTTCCTGCATCTAACCTGTCCAGTCCCATCAGAATTTTATATGTTTCTATGAGATCCCCTCTCATCCTTCTAAACTCCAGTGAATATAAGCCCAGTCGATCCAGTCTTTCTTCATATGTCAGTCCTGCCATCCCAGGAATCAGTCTGGTGAACCTACGCTGCACTCCCTCAATAGCAAGAACGTCCTTCCTCAGATTAGGAGACCAAAACTGAACACAATATTCCAGGTGTGGCCTCACCAAGGCCCTGTACAACTGCAGCAAGACCTCCCTGCTCCTATGCTCAAATCCCCTCGCTATGAAGGCCAACATACCATTTGCCTTCTTCACCGCCTGCTGTACCTGCATGCCAACTTTCAATGACTGATGTACCATGAAACCCAGGTCTCATTGCACCTCCCCTTTTTCTAATCTGCCGTCATTCAGATAATAATCTGCCTTCCTGTTTTTGTACGTGTGGGTTTAAGCAGACCTTTTGTTTAGCCAGATAATATCTTTGATAATCAATCTTGCTCTTGCACAGCCTATCCAATCTTTCCTCATCGCTAAAATTCTCCAGTCCCCGCAACATCCTGGTAAATCTCCTCTGTACCCTCTCCAGTGCAACATCCTGGTAAATCTCCTCTGTACCCTCTCCAGTGCAACATCCTGGTAAATCTCCTCTGCACCCTCTCCAGTGCAGCATCCTGGTAAATCTCCTCTGTACCCTCTCCAGTGCAACATCCTGGTAAATCTCCTCTGCACCCTCTCCAGTGCAGCATCCTGGTAAATCTCCTCTGTACCCTCTCTAGTGCAACATCCTGGTAAATCTCCTCTGTACCCTCTCTCGTGCAACATCCTGGTAAATCTCCTCTGTACCCTCTCCAGTGCAGCATCCTGGTAAATCTCCTCTGTACCCTCTCTCGTGCAACATCCTGGTAAATCTCCTCTGTACCCTCTCTAGTGCGATCACATCTTTCCAGTAATGTGGTGACCAGACCTGCACACAGTACTCCAGCTGTGGTCTAAAGAGAGTTTTATACAGTTCAAGCGTAACCTCCCTGCTCTTGTGTCCTATGCCTTGGCAAATAAATGCAATTATTCCGTATTCCAACATTCTATGGACTCTGGACCAGTTCCTATGGACTGGAGGGTAGCTAATGTAACCCCACTTTTTAAAAAAGGAGGAAGAGAGAAAACTGATAATTATAGACCGGTCAGTCTGACATCAGTAGTGGGGAAAATGTTGGAATCAATTATTAAAGATGTAATAGCAGCGCATTTGGAAAGCAGTGACAGGATTGGCCCAAGTCAGCATGGATTTATGAAAGGGAAATCATGCTTGACAAATCTTCTAGAATTTTTTGAGGATGTAACTAGTAGAGTGGACAAGGGAGAACCAGTGGATGTGGTGTATTTGGACTTTCAAAAGGCTTTTAATAAGGTCCCACACAAGAGATTGGTGTGTGAAATGAAAGCACATGGTATTGTGGGTAATGTACTGACGTGGATAGAGAACTGGTTGGCAGACAGGAAGCAGAGAGTCGGGATAAACGGGTCCTTTTCAGAATGGCAGGCAGTGACTAGTGGGGTACCGCAGGGCTCAGTGCTGGGACCCCAGCTCTTTACAATATACATTAATGATTTAGATGAAGGAATTGAGTGTAATATCTCCAAGTTTGCAGATGACACTAAGCTGGGTGGTGGTGTGAGCTGTGAGGAGGATGCTAAGAGGCTGCAGGGTGACTTGGACAGGTTAGGTGAGTAGGAAAATGCATGGCAGATACAGTATAATGTGGATAAATGTGCAAATATCCACTTTGGTGGCAAAAACAGGAAGGCAGAATATTATCTGAATGGTGATAGATTAGGAAAAGGGGAGGTGCAACGAGACCTGGGTGTCATGTTACATCAGTCATTGAAAGTTGGCATGCAGGTACAGCAGGCGGTGAAGAAGGCATATGTTATGTTGGCCTTCATAGCGAGAGGATTTCTTTATCGGAGCAGGGAGGTCTTACTGCAGTTGTACAGGGCCTTGGTGAGACCACACCTGGAATATTGCGTTCAGTTTTGGTCTCCTAATCTGAGGAAGGACATTCTTGCTATTGAGGGAGTGCAGCGAAGGTTCACCAGACTGATTCCCGGGATGGCAGGACTGACATATGAGGAGAGACTGGATCGACTGGGCTTATATTCACTGGAATTTAGAAGAATGAGAGGGGATCTCATAGAAACATATAAAATTCTGACGGGACTGGACAGGTTAGATGCAGGAAGAATATTCCCGATGTTGGGGAAGTCCAGAACCAGGGGGTCACAGTCTAAGGATAAGGGGTAAGCTATTTAGGACCGAGCTGAGGAGAAACTTCTTCACCCAGAGAATTGTGAACCTGTGGAATTCTCTACCACAGAGAGTTGTTGAGGCCAGTTCGTTAGATATATTCAAAAGGGAGTTAGATGTGGCCCTTACGGCTAAAGGGATCAAGGGGTATGGAGAGAAAGCAGGAAAGGGGTACTGAGGGAATGATCAGCCATGATCTTATTGAATGGTGGTGCAGGCTCGAAGGGCTGAATGGCCTACTCCTGCACCTATTTTCTATGTTTCTGTGTTTTAACCGCCTTATCTACCTGGCCAGGTACCCTTGGTGATCTGTGGACGTGTAGTTGTACAAAATTGATGTCAGTGTCCCCTGTCGGAAGGAAAGGTCCCAGCGAGAGCTGTACAGAGCCCTGGTTGGACCACACCTGGAGCACTGTGAGCAGTTCTGGGCCCCACACCTGAGGGAGGGTATCCTGTCCTCGGAGGGAGCTCAGTGGAGGTTCACCAGAACGTTACCCAGGCTCCAAGGCGTTAAGTTACGTGGAGAGCTTACACAAACTCGGGTTGTATTCCCTGGGATTGAGAAGGTTCAGGGGCAATCTGATCGAAGATTTCAGGATATTGAGGGGAACAGGTAGGGTGGATAGAGAGAGACTATCTCTGCTGGTTGGGGAGTCGGGAACGAGGGGGCATAGGCAAAACATTCGAGCCAGACCTTTCAGGGGTGAAGTTAGGAAACGTTTCTGCACACACAGGGCGGTCGAACTCTCTTCCGCAAACGGCAATCGATGCAGGAGGTCAATTGTTCATTTTAACTCTTTGAGATTCGTCGATTTTTCTTAACCGAAGATATTAAGGGATATAGGCCACAGGCGGGTAGATGGAGTTAGGTCACAGATCAGCCCTGATCCCATTGAATGGCGGAGCGGGCTTGAGGGGCTGAACGGCCTCCTCCTGTCCCTAATGTAACAGGCTCAAGGGGCTGAACGGCCTCCTCCTGTCCCTAATGTAACAGACTCGAGGGGCTGAACGGCCTCCTCCTGTCCCTAATGTAACAGGCTCGAGGGACTGAATGGCCTCCTCCTGTTCCTAATGTAACAGGCTCGAGGGGCTGAACGGCCTCCTCCTGTCCCTAATGTAACAGGCTCGAGGGGCTGAACGGCCTCCTCCTGTCCCTAATGTAACAGGCTCGAGGGGCTGAACGGCCTCCTCCTGTCCCTAATGTAACAGACTCGAGGGGCTGAACGGCCTCCTCCTGTCCCTAATGTAACAGGCTCGAGGGGCTGAACGGCCTCCTCCTGTTCCTAATGTAACAGGCTCGAGGGGCTGAACGGCCTCCTCCTGTCCCTAATGTAACAGGCTCGAGGGGCTGAACGGCCTCCTCCTGTCCCTGATGTAACAGGCTCGAGGGGCTGAACGGCCTCCTCCTGTCCCTAATGTAACAGGCTCGAGGGGCTGAACGGCCTCCTCCTGTCCCTAATGTAACAAGCTCGAGGGGCTGAACGGCCTCCTGCTGTCCCTAATGTAACAGGCTCGAGGGGCTGAACGGCCTCCTCCTGTTCCTAATGTACCTCGTGTGAGTTGAGATTAAAGGTACGACAACAGGACTCAGTGTCCCTGTGGTTAAGCGAGGGTTAGAATTGGCCCTTACAGCTAAAGGGATCAAGGGGAGGAGGTTATCCATTTTAGAGGCAAAAACACGAAGGCAGAATATTATCTGAATGGCGGCAGATTAGGAAAAGGGGAGGTGCAACGAGACCTGGGTGTCATGGTACATCAGTCATTGAAAGTTGGCATGCAGGTACAGCAGGCAGTGAAGAAGGCAAATGGCATGTTGGCCTTCATAGCGAGAGGATTTGAGTATAGGAGCAGGGAGGTCTTACTGCAGTTGTACAGGGCCTTGGTGAGACCACACCTGGAATATTGTGTTCAGTTTTGGTCTCCTAATCTGAGGAAGGACATTCTTGCTATTGGAGTGCAGCGAAGGTTCACCAGGCTGATTCCCGGGATGGCAGGACTGACATATGAAGAAAGACTGGATCGACTGGGCTTATATTCACTGGGATTTAGAAGAATGAGAGGGGATCTCATAGAAACATATAAAATTCTGACGGGACGGGACAGGTTAGATGCAGGAAGAATGTTCCCGCTGTTGGGGAAGTCCAGAACCAGGGGTCACAGTCTAAGGATAAGGGGTAAGCCATTTAGGACCGAGATGAAGAGAAACTTCTTCATTCAGAGAGTGGTGAACCTGTGGAATTCTCTACCACAGAAAGTTGCTGAGGCCAGTTCGTTAGATATATTCAAGAGGGAGTTAGATGTGGCCCTTACGGCTAAAGGGATCAAGGGGTATGGAGAGAAAGCAGGAATGGGGTACTGAGGGAATGATCAGCCATGATCATATTGAATGGTGGTGCAGGCTCGAAGGGCCGAATGGACTACTCCTGCACCTATTTTCTATGTTTGGAGTCAGCCCTCGGGCAACTAGAGACAGCAGATACTAGTAACGGAGGCCGTTTGAGGCACAGACGCGTGTAGGAATGAAACCAGCTCCACGGGCCCTCTAATCCATCGAGGGAAATACTCCACGCCCGAAGATAACTTGTGGTTCCTTTGTTCGGTGCAGAGGGAGCTTTACTCTGCGTCTAACCCGCATCTCGTTCAGTGCCAAACACAGGTCATCTAATCCTGCAACAAAGGGCAGGAAATGACTTGCAAAACCTGTTCCTGGCACCATCCAGAGGGAGAGAGAGATCCGTCACATACCAATAGGGCCGTTCCCTCTGGTTAGATACAGAGTAAAGCTCCCTCTACACTGTCCCATCAAACACTCCCAGGGCAGGTACAGGGGGTTAGATACAGAGTAAAGCTCCCTCTACACTGTCCCATCAAACACTCCCAGGGCAGGTACAGCACGGGGTTAGATACAGAGTAAAGCTCCCTCTACACTGTCCCATCAAACACTCCCAGGGCAGGTACAGCACGGGGTTAGATACAGAGTAAAGCTCCCTCGACACTGTCCCCATCAAACACTCCCAGGGCAGGTACAGGGGGTTAGATACAGAGTAAAGCTCCCTCTACACTGTCCCATCAAACACTCCCAGGGCAGGTACAGGGGGTTAGATACAGAGTAAAGCTCCCTCTGCACTGTCCCATCAAACACTCCCAGGGCAGGTACAGGGGGTTAGATACAGAGTAAAGCTCCCTCTACACTGTCCCATCAAACACTCCCAGGGCAGGTACAGGGGGTTAGATACAGAGTAAAGCTCCCTCTACACTGTCCCATCAAACACTCCCAGGGCAGGTACAGGGGGTTAGATACAGAGTAAAGCTCCCTCTACACTGTCCCATCAAACACTCCCAGGGCAGGTACAGGAGGTTAGATACAGAGTAAAGCTCCCTCTACACTGTCCCATCAAACACTCCCAGGGCAGGTACAGCACGGGGTTAGATACAGAGTAAAGCTCCCTCTACACTGTCCCATCAAACACTCCCAGGGCAGGTACAGGGGGTTAGATACAGAGTAAAGCTCCCTCTACACTGTCCCATCAAACACTCCCAGGACAGGTACAGGGGGTTAGATACAGAGTAAAGCTCCCTCTACACTGTCCCATCAAACACTCCCAGGGCAGGTACAGGGGGTTAGATACAGAGTAAAGCTCCCTCTACACTGTCCCATCAAACACTCCCAGGGCAGGTACAGGGGTTAGATACAGAGTAAAGCTCCCTCTACACTGTCCCATCAAACACTCCCAGGGCAGGTACAGGGGGTTAGATACAGAGTAAAGCTCCCTCTACACTGTCCCATCAAACACTCCCAGGGCAGGTACAGGGGTTAGATACAGAGTAAAGCTCCCTCTACACTGTCCCATCAAACACTCCCA
The DNA here is from genome assembly GCF_044704955.1 of Pristiophorus japonicus. NCBI lineage: Eukaryota > Metazoa > Chordata > Chondrichthyes > Pristiophoridae > Pristiophorus > Pristiophorus japonicus. Next base: position 28,345 of record NW_027254820.1, on the reverse strand, counting down.
GGGCAGGTACAGGGGGTTAGATACAGAGTAAAGCTCCCTCTACACTGTCCCATCAAACACTCCCAGGGCAGGTACAGCACGGGGTTAGATACAGAGTAAAGCTCCCTCTACACTGTCCCATCAAACACTCCCAGGGCAGGTACAGGGGGTTAGATACAGAGTAAAGCTCCCTCTACACTGTCCCATCAAACACTCCCAGGGCAGGTACAGCACGGGGTTAGATACAGAGTAAAGCTCCCTCTACACTGTCCCATCAAACACTCCCAGGGCAGGTACAGGGGGTTAGATACAGAGTAAAGCTCCCTCTACACTGTCCCCTCTGTAAAGCTTCATAACAACAATGTGTATTTATACAGCACCTTGAACATAGTGAAACGCCTCACGGCGCTTCACAGGAGTGTGATGAGATAAGAAATTTGACCCCGAGCCACATCGGGAGATATTTGAGACAGGTGACCAAAAGCTAGGTCAGAGGTCAGTTTTAAGGAGCATCTTGAAGGAGGAGAGAGACGTGGAGAGGTTTAGGGAGGGAGTTCCAGAGCTTGGGGCCCAGGCAACAGAAGGCACGGCCACCGATGGTGGAGCGATTATAATCAGGGATGGTCAGGAGGGCAGAATTAGAGGAGCGCAGAGATCTCGGGGGGGGGGGGGGGGTTGTGGGGCTGGAGGGGGTTACAGAGATAGGGAGGGGTGTAGGGGCTGGAGGAAGTTACAGAGATAGGGAGGGGTGTCGGGGCTGGAGGAGGTTACAGAGATAGGGAGGGGTGTAGGGGCTGGAGGAGGTTACAGAGATAGGGAGGGGCGAGGGCCATGCAGGGATTTGTAAACAAGGATGAAAATTTTGAAATCGAGGCGTTGCTTAACCAGGAGCCAATGTGGGACAGCGAGCACAGGGGTGATGGGTGAGCGGGACTGGGTGTGAGTTAGGATACGGGGCAGTGAGCACAGGGGGCGATGGGTGAGCGGGACTCGGTGCGAGTTCGGACACGGGGCAGTGAGCACAGGGGGCGATGGGTGAGTGGGACTGGGTGCGAGTTAGGACACGGGGTCAGCGAGCACAGGGGGTGATGGTTGAGCAGGACTGGGTGCGAGTTAGGACACGGGGGCACAGGGGGTGATGGGTGAGTGGGACTGGGTGTGAGTTAGGACACGGGGTCAGCGAGCACAGGGGGTGATGGGTGAGCAGGACTGGGTGCGAGTTAGGACACGGGGTCAGTGAGCACAGGGGGTGATGGGTGAGCGGGACTCGGTGCGAGTTAGGACACTGGGTCAGTGAGCACAGGGGGTGATGGGTGAGCGGGACTGGGTGCGAGTTAGGACACGGGGTCAGTGAGCACAGGGGGTGATGGGTGAGCGGGACTCGGTGCGAGTTAGGACACGGGGTCAGCGAGCACAGGGGGTGATGGGTGAGCGGGACTCAGTGCGAGTTAGGACACGGTGTCAGTGAGCACAGGAGGTGATGGGTGAGCGGGACACGGTGCGAGTTAGGACACGGGGTCAGCGAGCACAGGGGGTGATGGGTGAGCGGTACTGGGTGCGAGTTAGGACACGGTGTCAGTGAGCACAGGGGGTGATGGGTGAGCAGGACTGGGTGCGAGTTAGGACACTGGGTCAGTGAGCACAGGAGGTGATGGGTGAGCGGGACACGGTGCGAGTTAGGACACGGGGTCAGCGAGCACAGGGGGTGATGGGTGAGCGGGACTGGGTGCGAGTTAGGACACGGGGTCAGTGAGCACAGGGGGTGATGGGTGAGCGGGACTGGGTGCGAGTTAGGACACGGGGTCAGTGAGCACAGGGGGTGATGGGTGAGCGGGACTCGGTGCGAGTTAGGACACGGGGTCAGTGAGCACAGGGGGTGATGGGTGAGTGGACTCGGTGTGAGTTAGGACACGGGGTTAGTGAGCACAGGGGGTGATGGGTGAGTGGACTCGGTGCGAGTTAGGACACGGGGTCAGTGAGCACAGGGGGTGATGGGTGAGCGGGACTGGGTGCGAGTTAGGACACGGTGTCAGTGAGCACAGGGGGTGATGGGTGAGTGGGACTGGGTGCGAGTTAGGACACGGGGTCAGTGAGCACAGGGGGTGATGGGTGAGCGGGACTCGGTGTGAGTTAGGACACGGGGTCAGTGAGCACAGGGGGTGATGGGTGAGCGGGACTGGGTGTGAGTTAGGACACGGGGTCAGTGAGCACAGGAGGTGATGGGTGAGCGGGACTCGGTGCGAGTTAGGACACTGGGTCAGTGAGCACAGGGGGTGATGGGTGAGCGGGACTCGGTGCGAGTTAGGACACGGGGGGCAGTCGAGTTGTGAATCACCTCTAGTTTACGTCGGGTAGAATGTGGGAGGCTGGCCAGGAGCGCAGCGCGTTGGAATGGTCAAGTCTGGAGGTAACGGGGGCACGGATGAGGGCTTCAGCAGCGGATGAGCTGAGGCAGGGGGGGCGGAGAGGGGCGAGGTTACGGCGGGGGGATACAGGCGGGTTTCGTTCTGCCGCGGGAAATGTGGCCGGGAGCTCATTTCGGGGTCAAATATAACAGCAAGGTTGCGAACAGTCTGGTTCAGGTTGGGACAGGAGTTGGGGAGTGGGCTCGGGGGTGCTGGGGAACGCAGTTAGTGGCCGGGGACCGAGAACAATGGCTTCGGTCTTCCCGATAGTGAGCTGGGTTGAGTATTTCTGCTTGTGCAGAACTGATCGGACAGGCAGCCCGACAATTTCGAGAGTGTGGAGAGGTCGAGCTGGGTATCAGCGGAGGTACGTTTGGGAACTGACGCTGTGTTTCCAGAAGGTGTGGCCGAGGGCCAGCGTGTCGATGGGAAATAGGAGGGGGGGACCAGGGATTTATCCTTGGCGGGGGACACAAGAGGTAACGATGCGGGAGCGGGAAGAGAAGCCATTGCAGGAGGTTCCCCGGCTACGATGAGCTAGCTAGGAACGGAATCAGGCGAGTGCAGTCCCAACAAGTTGGCGACAGTGGAGAGGACCAATAAACGGTGGTATGTCAAGTGTCACAGTGTCACAGGATAACAACATAGACTCAGTAAAAATTAGGCATTCAACTCTCCTGAAATCGCTTTACAATACACAATAAAACGTTCGAGTTAGCAAGCCTGACACAATCAGACACGGCTGCATGACTGTTGCACATCTTATCATTAACTTTCCCCACCACCAGCCGAAGACATCCTTTCCCCAAACCCCCCCCCCCAAAAAAACTCCTCTTGGCCAATTGACAGCCAGCGCTGAGGCAAACCAGCTCCCTGGGGTTTTATGGAGTCTCGTGACCACCAGGTGATTGGCTCAGCCACTCCCAGTGCAACAGCTCCACAACTGGTTTGGGCAAACGGATCAGTCCAGTGTGAGCTGTGAAGGGGACGCTAAGAGGCTGCAGGGTGACTTGGACAGGTTCGGTGAGTGGGCAAATGCATGGCACACGCAGTATAATGTGGATAAATGTGAGGTTATCCAGTTTGGGGGAAAAAACCGGAAGGCAGAATATTATCTGAATGGTGACAGATTAGGAAAAGGGGAGGTGCAACGAGACCTGGGTGTCAGGGTACATCAGTCATTGAAAGTTGACATGCAGGTACAGCAGGCGGTTAAGAAGGCAAATGGCATGTTGGCCTTCATAGCGAGAGGATTTGAGTATAGGAGCAGGGAGGTCTTACTACAGTTGTACAGGGCCTTGGTGAGGCCACACCTGGAGTATTGTGTTCAGTTTTGGTCTCCTAATCTGAGGAAGGACATTCTTGCTATTGAGGGAGTGCAGCGAAGGTTCACCAGACTGATTCCCGGGATGGCGGGACTGACATATGAAGAAAGACTGGATCGACTGGGCTTATATTCACTGGAATTTAGAAGAATGAGAGGGGATCTCATCGAAACATATAAAATTCTGACGGGACGGGACAGGTTAGATGCAGGAAGAATGTTCCCGATGTTGGGGAAGTCCAGAACTCAGGGGTCACAGTCTAAGGATAAGGGGCAAGTCATTTAGGACCGAGATGAGGAGAAACTTCTTCACCCAGAGAGTGGTGAACCTGTGGAATTCTCTACCACAGAGAGTTGTGGAGGCCAGTTCGTTAGATATATTCAAGAGGGAGTTAGATGTGGCCCTTACGGCTAAAGGGATCAAGGGGTATGGAGAGAAAGCAGGAATGGGGTACTGAGGGAATGATCAGCCATGATCTTATTGAATGGTGGTGCAGGCTCGAAGGGCCGAATGGCCTACTCCTGCACCTATTTTCTATGTTTCTATGTTTCTATGAAACATATAAGATTATGAGGGGGGCTCGACAAGGTGGATGCAGAGAGGATGTTCCCACTGATGGGGGAGACTAGAACTAGGGGGCATGGTCTTAGAATAAGGGGCCGCCCATTTAAAACTGAGATGAGGAGGAATTCCTTCTCTCAGAGGGTTGTAAATCTGTGGAATTCGCTGCCTCAGAGAGCTGTGGAAGCCGGGACATTGAATATATTTAAGACAGAGATAGACAGTTTCTTAACCGATAAGGGGGCGGGCAGGGAAGTGGAGCTGAGTCCATGATCGGATCAGCCATGGTCGTATTAAATGGCGGAGCAGGTTCGAGGGGCCGAATGGCCGACTCCTGCTCCTATTTCTAATGTTTGAACCCCTCGACCGCCTGCTGGCCGGACCGGCTGATGGCCCCCCCCTTGGCCAGGCCCAGGAGCAGGCCCCACGAGGAGGCCCTCGGACCTGCCCCGCTCCCCTCCGCACAGGGTGCCCAAAGATCAGGGGCGTGGGACTGAAGCGCAGCCAGAATTCGAGAAGCCGCCCCTTCGAATAACGGAAGTGGGGGCCGCAACCTCGCGCGCTGAACGCACGCGTGGAACACGGTCGCCTCCAGACCGCAGAAACTGCCGGCGGCCCCGGGAGCCCGTGAGCCGACTTAAAAACCGACTGCGCGGGACTGCCCCGTGCACCGCCCTCCAGGCCAAGTCCCCTGATAGATAGAGGGAGGACTCCCGCGTAGAGGGCACTCCACTGGGGACTTCCACCTCCTCCGGACGGCAAGATGGTACGCCATGGCGTGTCCGGACGGCAGACGAGGATGGCAAGGTGGAGAGTGTGCAGGAGCAGCCCGGACAGGAATCCCCTCCGCTCCGAACCTGTGAGTGTGCACAGAGAAACATAGACAATTGGAGCAGGAGTAGGCTATTCGGCCCCTCGAGCCTGCACCACCATTCAATATGATCATGGCTGATCCTCTATCCCAACACCATATTCCCGCTTTCTCCCCATACCCCTTGATGCCTTTTGTGTCTAGAAATCTATCTGTCTCCCTCTTAAATATATTCAGTGACTTGGCCTCCTGAGCCTTCTGTGGGAGAGAATTCCACAGGTTCACCTCCCTCGGAGTGAAAACATTTCTCCTCATCTCGCTCCTAAATTTCCTACCCCGTATCCTGAGACTGTGTGAGCCCTTGTTCTAGACTTCCCAGCCCCGGGGGAAAACATCCTCCCCGCATCCAGTCTGTCCAACCCCGTCAGAATTTTATACCTTTCAATGAGATCCCCTCTCATTCTTCTAAACTCCGGTGAATACAGGCCCAGTCGACCCAATCTCTCCTCATACGGCAGTCCTGCCCATCCCAGGAATCAGTCTGGTGAACCTTCGCTGCACTCCATCTATGGCCAGTATATCCTTCCTTAGGTAAGGAGACCAAAACTGTGCACACAATACTCCAGGTGTGGTCTCACCAGGGCCCTGTATAACTGGAGTAAGACCTCCTTACTCCTGAACTCAAACCCTCTCGCATTGAAGGCCAACATAGAAACATAAAAACATAGAAAATAGGTGCAGGAGTAGGCCATTCGGCCCTTCGA
>NW_027254820.1:5000-17500 GCF_044704955.1 Pristiophorus japonicus | reverse complement strand
ACAGTGCGGCGCTCCCTCAGTACTGCCCCTCCGACAGTGCGCTGCTCCCTCAGCACTGCGCTGGAGTGTCAGCCGAGAATTTTGTCCTCGAGTCTCTGGGACTCTAACCAACAAACTTCGGACTCGGGGCCAGAGATTTCAACCCACTGACCCAACATTGCAAAATATCCCAAGCAGGCTGTAAATTATTTGCAGGGTGTGTGGGGATTGTCTGAGGATTGTGGAGGAGAAGTGCTTTATGAAATAGATATAAAGTTGGTAATCCTGCCTCTCACACACTCAGCCCCAGTCTCTCTCTCTCTGGTCCCACAGACACAATGCAGAGACTAGGGTCCTGAACTTAAGGAAAGATAACTTCGATGATATGAGGCGTGAATTGGCTAGAATAGACTGGCGAATGATACTTAAAGGGTTGACGGTGGATAGGCAATGGCAAACATTTAAAGATCACATGGATGAACGTCAACAATTGTACATCCCTGTCTGGAGTAAAAATAAAACGGGGAAGGTGGCTCAACCGTGGCTAACAAAGGAAATTAGGGATAGTGTTAAATCCAAGGAAGAGGTATATAAATTGGCCAGAAAAAGCAACAGACCTGAGGACTGGGAGAAATTTACAATTCAGCAGAGGAGGACAAAGGGTTTAATTAGGAGGGGGAAAATAGAGTATGAGAGGAAGCTTGCTGGGAACATAAAAACTGACTGCAAAAGCTTCTATAGATATGTGAAGAGAAAAAGATTAGTGAAGACAAACGTTGGTCCCTTGCAGTCAGAATCAGGTGAATTTATAATGGGGAACACAGAAACGGCAGACCAGTTGAACAAATACTTTGGTTCTGTCTTCACGAAGGAAGACACAAATAACCTTCTGGAAATACAAGGGGACCGAGGGTCTAGCGAGAAGGAGGAACTGAAGGAAATTCTGATTAGGCGGGAAATCGTGTTCGGGAAATTGATGGGATTGAAGGCTGATAGATCTCTGGGGCCTGATCGTCTTCATCCCAGAGTACTTAAGGAAGCGGCCCTAGAAATAGTGGATGCATTGGTGATCATTTTCCAACAGTCTATCGACTCTGGATCAGTTCCTATGGACTGGAGGGTAGCTAATGTGACACCACTTTTTAAAAAAGGAGGGAGAGAGAAAATGGGTAATTATAGGCCGGTCAGCCTGACATCAGTAGTGGGGAAAATGTTGGAAACAATTATTAAAGATGAAATAGCAGTGCATTTGGAAAGCAGTGACAGGATCGGTCCAAGTCAGCATGGATTTGTGAAAGGGAAATCATGCTTGACAAATCTTCTAGCATTTTTTGAGGATGTAACAAGTAGAGTGGACAAGGGAGAACCAGTGGATGTGGTATATTTGGACTTCCAATAGGCTTTTAATAAGGTCCCTCACAAGAGATTGGTGTGTGAAATTAAAGCACATGGTATTGGGGATATTGTACTGACATGGATAGAGAGCTGGTTGGCAGACAGGAAGCAGAGAGTCGGGATAAACGGGTCCTTTTCAGAATGGCAGGCAGTGACTAGTGGGGTGCCGCAGGGCTCAGTGCTGGGACCCCAGCTATTTACAATATACATCAATGATTTAGATGAAGGAATTGAGTGTAATATCTCCAGGTTTGCAGATGACACTAAGCTGGGTGGCGGTGTGAGCTGTGAGGAGGATGCTAAGAGGCTGCAGGGCGACTTGGACAGGTTAGGTGAGTGGGCAAATGCATGGCAGATGCAGTATAATGTGGATAAATGTGAGGTTATCCACTTTGGTGGCAAAAACACAAAGGCAGAATATTATCTGAATGGCGGCAGATTAGGAAAAGGGGCGGTGCAACAAGACCTGGGTGTCATGGTACATCAGTCATTGAAAGTTGGCCATGCAGGTACAGCAGGCGGTGAAGAAGGCAAATGGTATGTTGGCCTTCATAGCGAGAGGATTTGAGTATAGGAGCAGGGAGGTCTTACTGCAGTTGTACAGGGCCTTGGTGAGGCCTCACCTGGAACATTATGTTCAGTTTTGGTCTCCTAATCTGAGGAAGGACGTTCTTGCATTTGAGGGAGTGCAGCGAAGGTTCACCAGACTGATTCCTGGGATGGCAGGACTGACATATGAAGAAAGACTGGATCGACTGGGCTTATATTCACTGGAGTTTAGAAGAATGAGAGGGGATCGCATAGAAACATGTAAAATTCTGACAGGTTTAGACAGGTTAGATGCAGGAAGAATGTTCCTGATGTTGGGGAAGTCCAGAACCAGGGGCCACAGTCCAAGGATAAGGGGTAAGCCATTTAGGACCGAGATGAGGAGAAACTTCTTCACCCAGAGAGTTGTGAACCTGTGGAATTCTCTACCACAGAAAGTTGTTGGAGCCAGTTCGTTAGATATATTCAAAATGGAGTTAGATGTGGCCCTTACGGCTAAAGGGATCAAGGGGTATGGAGAGAAAGCAGGAATGGGGTACAGAGGGAATGATCAGCCATGATCATATTGAATGGTGGTGCAGGCTCGAAGGGCCGAATGGCCTACTCCTGCACCTATTTTCGATGATTCTCTCACTCACACAGTAGGACCTGAGTGAATACAGAGACTGCAAACTTTTTTTAACAAACAAAAAGTTTTTTTTAAACAGAGGAAAAGTTTTGTAATATAGAAAAAGTTTTATTTGCAGAGAAAAAAGTGCAGCAAACGTTTTCTGTGCTGCCGCTCTGACCCCCTGCTGCTCCTTTAAGAAGTTCAGCCAACTTTTTCCCCGCCTCAGCCCCTTTAAGAGGGAGTTTGAGCCGAAGTTTTAGCTCTTTGCATTGTGGGAAGGTGGAGGAGTTCCGCAACTCTCCCGGGGTCCGGAAGCCCGAGAGACAGAGAGAAAGACAGGGAGAGAGCGAGAGAGAGACAGAGAAAGAGAAACAGACAGAAAGAGAGACAGAAAGAGAGAGAGAGTGAGAAGAAGAGAGAGGAACAGAGAGAGAGAGAGATGGAGAGCAAGAGTGGAGACAGGCAGGGAGAAAGAGGGAAGGTTGGAGAGAAAGAGCGGGAGGGAGAGAGAGACGGGACAGTGAAGGAGAGAGAGAGGGAGGGAGAGAGGGGACAGTAAAGGAGAGGGAGAGGAAGGGAGAGAGAGACGAGACTGGACAGTGAAGGTGGGAGGGAGGGAGAGGGAGGGAGGGAGGGAGTGAGGGAAAAGGGAGCCAGCAAGTGGAGGGAGTGATGATGAGAAAGGCCAGTCTATCACAGCGAGGGAGGGGAAATGGATGAGGAGATGGAGAGAGTGGAGTGATGGAGGGAGAGAGCTGGGGGGAGAGTGAGGGGTAATTACCCAGGGTCGAGTTTGAACTCGCAACCTTGACGCGATGGTGTCTGGTTAATAAATGTTCAACCCGTCGATGGCAGAAACCATCTCCCAGCCCCGATCGCAAGACAGACCGCCATTTCTGCATCGTCCTTCACCCCCTCAGGTCGGCCCAAAGTGCCTCACAGCCCAGGGAGGAATTATTAAAGTGTAGTCACTGTAGTAACGTTACCTCAGTACCGCCCCTCCGACAGTGCGGGGCTCCCTCAGTAACGCCCCTCCGACAGTGCGGGGCTCCCTCAGTACCGCCCATCTGACAGTGTGCCTCTTCCTCAGTACTGCCCCTCCGACAGTGTGGCACTCCCTCAGTACTGCCCCTCCGACAGTGTGCCTCTCCCTCAGTACTGCCCCTCCGACAGTGCGGCGCTCCCTCAGTACCGCCCCTCCGACAGTGCGGCACTCCCTCAGTACTGCCCCTCCGACAGTGCGGCACTCCCTCAGTACTGCCCCTCCGACAGTGCGGCACTCCCTCAGCACTGCCCCTCCGACAGTGCGGCTCTCTCTCAGTACTGCCCCTCCGACAGTGCGGCACTCCCTCAGTACTGCCCCTCCGACAGTGTGGCTCTCCCTCAGTACTGCCCCTCCGACAGTGCGGGGCTCCCTCAGTACTGCCCCTCCGACAGTGCGGCGCTCCCTCAGTACCGCCCCTCCGACAGTGCGGCGCTCCCTCAGCACTGCCCCTCCGACAGTGCGGCTCTCCCTCAGTACTGCCCCTCCGACAGTGCGGGACTCCCTCAGTACTGCCCCTCCGACAGTGCGGGGCTCCCTCAGTACCGCCCCTCCGACAGTGTGCCTCTCCCTCAGTACCGCCCCTCCGACAGTGCGGGGCTCCCTCAGTACTGCCCCTCCGACAGTGCGGCTCTCCCTCAGTACTGCCCCTCCGACAGTGCGGCGCTCCCTCAATACTGCCCCTCCGACAGTGCAGGGCTCCCTCAGTACTGCCCCTCCGACAGTGCGGCGCTCCCTCAGCACTGCGCTGGAGTGTCAGCCGAGAATTTTCTCCTCGAGTCTCTGGGACTCTAACCAACAAACTTTGGACTCAGGGGCCAGAGATTTCAACCCACTGACCCAACATTGCAAAATATCCCAAGCAGGCTGTAAATTATTTGCAGGGTGTGTGGGGATTGTCTGAGGATTGTGGAGGAGAAGTGCTTTATGAAATAGATATAAAGTTGGTAATCCTGCCTCTCACACACTCAGCCCCAGTCTCTCTCTCTCTGGTCCCACAGACACAATCTCTCTCTCTCTCTCACACAGTAGGATCTGAGTGAATACAGAGACTGCAAACTTTTTAAACAAACAAAAAGTTTTTTTTAAACAGAGGAAAAGTTTTGTAATATAGAAAAAATTTTATTTGCAGAGAAAAAAGTGCAGCAAACGTTTTCTGTGCTGCTGCTCCGACCCCCTGCTGCTCCTTTAAGAAGTTCAGCCAACTTTTTCCCCGCCTTGGCCCCTTTAAGAGGGAGTTTCAGCCGAAGTTTCAACTCTTTGCATTGTGGGAAGGTGGAGGACTTCCGCAACTCTCCCGGGATCTGGGAGCCCGAGAGAGAGAGAGAGAGACAAACACACATAGAGACAGAGAGACAGACAGAGAGAGAGAGAGAGAGGGGAACAGAGAGAGTGAGAGGGAGGGGGCAGAGAGAGAAAAAGAAAGAGAAAGAGTGAGATAGAGGGAGAGAGAGCGAGACAGAGAGAGAGAGAGAGAGAGAGAGAGGGAGTGAGTGCGGGCGAGGGGTGCCGAGGGAGAGTGAGGGCGATGGACAGACAGTGCCGGTGGGCGGTGTGAGGAGGAGGGTGCGCTGAGCCCGAGTTCCGGCCATGTCGGCCTTGCCGCGACGGCTGGGGCGGTGCAAACCCCTGCAGCGAGCCGCGTTGCTGGCCCTGAGCGCCTACGGGCTGCGGAGGCTGTACCCGGCGCTGCGAAGGGGGGCACCGAGGGCCTGGGGGGCGTGGGCGACGGCGGAGGCCGCTCGGGCCGACGGGGAGGCGCCGGCGGAGGCCGCTGGGGCGGGGGCGACAGCGGAGGCCGCTCGGGCCGACGGGGAGGCGCCGGCGGAGGCCGCTGGGGCGGGGGCGACAGCGGAGGCCGCTCGGGCCGACGGGGAGGCGCCGGCGGAGGCCGCTGGGGCGGGGGCGACAGCGGAGGCCGCTCGGGCCGACGGGGAGGCGCCGGCGGAGGCCGCTGGGGCGGGGGCGACAGCGGAGGCCGCTCGGGCCGACGGGGAGGCGACGGCGGAGGGCGACGGCGACGCCAAGTCGCCGCTGGGCCTGAACCGCCAGCTGGCCGCCCAGCTCTGGCGCCTGCTCAAGATCCTCTTCCCCGGCCCGCTGTGCGCGGAGTGGGGCCTGCTGGCCCTCCACTCGGCCGCCCTCGTCTCGCGCACCTTCCTCTCCGTCTACGTGGCCCACCTGGACGGCCGCATCGTCAGCTGCATCGTGCGCAAGCGGGCGCACAGCTTCGCCTGGGCGCTGGCCCGCTGGCTGGCCGTAGCCCTGCCGGCCACCTTCGTCAACAGCGCCATCCGCTGCCTGGAGGGCCGGCTGGCGTTGGCCTTCCGCACGCGCCTGACCCTGGAGGCCCACCGCCGCTACTTCCAGCGCCAGACCTACTACCGGGTCAGCCGGCTGGACGGGCGGCTGCGTGACGCCGACCACTCGCTGACCGAGGACATCCGGGCGCTGACCGCCTCGCTGGCCCATCTCTACTCCAACCTCACCAAGCCCCTGCTGGACGTGGCCGTCAACACCTACGCCCTGGTGCAGGCCGCTCGGCGCAGGGGGGCCCGGTCCAGGGGCTCCACCGCCATCGCCGCCGGCGTGCTGCTGCTCACCGCCCTGGTGCTGCGCGCCGCCTCGCCTCGCTTCGGACGGCTGGCGGCCGAGGAAGCCCGACGCAAGGGCCGCCTCCGCCACGTGCACTCCCGGGTGGTGGCCAACTCGGAGGAGATCGCCTTCTACGGCGGACACAAGGTGCGTGGCGGGGGCACGGGTCCCTACCGGAGAAACATGCCTTTCGTCGTCGTCGTCACGCGCCCCCGCCAACCACCCCCCGCCCGGCCCCCGGCCCCCACAGCAGCCAATTAAACACTTCGACCAATAGGGCCCACCGCGGTCGCCATTTGCAACGCGGCAGACACCCACAAAAAACAGCCGCTGTGATGATGTCCCAGCTTATTTTCTTGGTTGAGGGTTAAATATTGGCCCCCAGGACGCCGGGGAGAACACGCTCTGCCCGCCCCCCCCCCCCCCCCCCCCCCCCACTCGCACGTCGCCCCCCTGCTCCCGCCCCCCCCCCCACCACCACGCTCTTCTTCCAACTTTAGCCCCTGGGGATCTATTACGTCCCACCCAAAAGGGCAAACGTGGGATGTGGGTTTGACATCTTGTTCGAAAGAGGGCAGCTCCCGACATCGCGGCGCTCCCTCAGTACCGCCCCTCCGACAGTGCGGGGCTCCCTCAGTACCGCCCCTCCGACAGTGCGGGGCTCCCTCAGTACCGCCCCTCCGACAGTGTGGGGCTCCCTCAGTACTGCCCCTCCGACAGTGCGGCGCTCCCTCAGTACTGCCCCTCCGACAGTGCGGGGCTCCCTCAGTACCGCCCCTCCGACAGTGCGGGGCTCCCTCAGTACTGCCCCTCCGACAGTGCGGCGCTCCCTCAGTACCGCCCCTCCGACAGTGCGGGGCTCCCTCAGTACCGCCCCTCCGACAGTGTGGGGCTCCCTCAGTACTGCCCCTCCGACAGTGCGGTGCTCCCTCAGTACCGCCCCTCCGACAGTGCGGTGCTCCCTCAGTACTGCCCCTCCGACAGTGTGGGGCTCCCTCAGTACTGCCCCTCCGACAGTGTGGGGCTCCCTCAGTACCGCCCCTCCGACAGTGCGGCACTCCCTCAGTACTGCCCCTCCGACAGTGCGGTGCTCCCTCAGTACTGCCCCTCCGACAGTGTGGGGCTCCCTCAGTACCGCCCCTCCGACAGTGCGGCGCTCCCTCAGTACTGCCCCTCTGACAGTGCGGCGCTCCCTCAGTACTGCCCCTCTGACAGTGCAGCGCTCCCTCAGTACTGCCCCTCTGACAGTGCGGCACTCCCTCAGTACTGCACTGCAGTGTCAGCCTGGATTTATGTGCTCAAGTTTCTGGAGTAGGTCTTGAACCCACAACCTTCTGACTCAGAGACAACAGTGCTGCCGACTGAGTCATGACTGACATAGGGGAGGGGATGGGTGTGTGTGCGTTACTGACTGCATCCCTGCTGATGTTAATCCAGCTCCCTCACACTGTCACTCAGTAACCCCTCTCCCCCAGCACCCTGTGTTACTGACTGTATCTGTACTGATGTTAATCCAGCTCCCTCACACTGTCACTCAGTAACCCTCCCCCCTCCCTTGCCCGTAGGTGGAGCTGAATTTGCTGCGCAGTTGTTACCAGGACCTTGCGGCGCAGATTAACCAGATCCTGGTGAAGCGATTGTGGTACGTCATGCTGGAGCAGTTCTTGATGAAGTACGTGTGGAGTGCCGCGGGGCTGCTCATGGTCGCAGTTCCCGTCATCACCGCCACCGGATACTCGGAGACCGGTAAGGCCCGGGGGGGGAGAGGACGGGGGGGAGAGAGAGAGGGGGAGAGCGGGGGAGAGAGAGGGTGAGGGGAGGAGAGAGAGGGGGGAGAGAGAGGGAGAGAGGCGGGAGGGGGAGAGGGGGGGAGAGAGAGAGGGGGAGAGAGGTGGGAGAGGGGGGAGACAGAGAGAGAGAGAGAGGGAGACAGAGAGAGAGAGAGAGGGGAGACAGAGAGGACAGAGAGAGAGGGGAGACAGAGAGAGAGAGAGGGGGAGACAGACAGAGAGAGAGAGGGGGAGACAGAGCGAGAGAGAGAGGGGAGACAGAGAGAGAGAGAGAGAGAGAGAGAGGGGGGAGAGAGAGAGAGAGAGAGAGGGTTGTGTGAGAGAGAGAGAGAGAGAGAGAGACGGGGGGAGAGGGAGAGAGGGAGAGAGAGAGAGAGAGAGAGACACAGAGAGAGAGAGAGAGGAGGGGGGATAGCGGGGTGGAGACAGAGAGAGACAGAGAGAGAGATCGAGAGAGAGAGAGGGGAGGGGAAGGGAGAGAGACAGAGAGAGAGAGAGGGGAGGGGAAGGGAGAGAGACAGAGAGAGAGAGAGGGGAGGGGAATGGAGAGAGACAGAGAGAGAGAGAGGGGAGGGGAATGGAGAGAGACAGAGAGAGAGAGAGGGGAGGGGAATGGAGAGAGACAGAGAGAGAGAGAGGGGAGGGGAATGGAGAGAGACAGAGAGAGAGAGAGAGGGGAGGGGAATGGAGAGAGAGAGAGAGAGAGAGAGAGAGGGGAGGGGAATGGAGAGAGACAGAGAGAGAGAGAGGGGAGGGGAATGGAGAGAGACAGAGAGAGAGAGAGGGGAGGGGAATGGAGAGAGAGAGAGGGGGAGGGGAATGGAGAGAGACAGAGAGAGAGAGAGAGGGAGGGGAATGGAGAGAGACAGACAGAGAGAGAGAGAGAGGGGAGGGGAATGGAGAGAGACAGAGAGACAGAGGGAGAGAGAGAGAGAGAGGGGGAGGGAATGGAGAGAGACAGAGAGAGAGAGAGGGGAGGGGAATGGAGAGAGACAGAGAGAGAGAGAGGGGAGGGGAATGGAGAGAGACAGAGAGAGAGAGAGGGGAGGGGAAGGGAGAGAGACAGAGAGAGAGAGAGGGGAGGGGAAGGGAGAGAGACAGAGAGAGAGAGAGGGGAGGGGAATGGAGAGAGACAGAGAGAGAGAGAGGGGAGGGGAATGGAGAGAGACAGAGAGAGAGAGAGGGGAGGGGAAGGGAGAGAGACAGAGAGAGAGAGAGGGGAGGGGAAGGGAGAGAGACAGAGAGAGAGAGAGGGGAGGGGAATGGAGAGAGACAGAGAGAGAGAGAGGGGAGGGGAAGGGAGAGAGACAGAGAGAGAGAGAGGGGAGGGGAATGGAGAGAGACAGAGAGAGAGAGAGAGAGAGAGAGGGGAGGGGAAAGGAGAGAGACAGACAGGAGGACGAAGGGAGAGGCGGAGGGAGAAGGGGTTGCAGACAGCGCGGACCACCCACGCCCTGTGTTGTGTCATGTGCCCCTCCCCCGCAGACTCGGACGAGGCGAAGGAGGCGGCCATGGAACGGAACGAGGAGGAGTTGGTGAGCGAGCGGACAGAGGCGTTCACCACCGCCCGCCACCTGCTCGTAGCCAGTGCCGACGCTACCGAGCGCATCATGTCGTCCTACAAGGAGGTGAGCCGAGGCGGGGGTGGTGGGGTCGGGGGAGGGGGGAGCCCGGGGACGTCTGGAGGGAGTGGGTGCGGGGGGGGGGGCACTCAGCTCTAACGTAGCAGGGTTGGGGGGAGGGGGGGGGCGTGGTGATTATTATTCGGGCGAAACCTCCACATGCCGAAGTGCCCGCTCCCCGCCGGTCACCGGGGGGCCCTGTGCGTTATTCCGCCGCTGAGCGGTAAGCTGTTTGCAACTGCCGTAACTGACGGGTCACCTGGAGATCAATTGCTCTATCGCTAAGCAGTAGGAACCTTGCCTGATTGAACTGCACACCGCCCCCCCCCCCCCCCCCTGCTCCCCCATCCAACCCAGGGACATAATTGTGGTGCCGCCACCCCTTCCCCCACCCCTCTCCCGAGGGGTGTAAGGAACTCATCCGTGGCATTGCTCGCAGTGCATAGGATAAACTATTTTCTGAGGTGAGCGTTTATCGAGCGTCTTTTGCGTACCGTAGACAGGAGCTCCGCGCCGTCTACCACACGGCGTAGAGTTCTGCTGCGGGGGGCGCAAGCCGTTTGCAGCTTGCCGTGGCCCGGTTGGCTGACATGGTCGCGCTTGCCGGGTCAGTCAGAGCCTAATCGCTCTACGGCGAAAATCGGAGGTGAGTGACGGACCGCAGAGTTGGGGTGGGGGCGGTTTTGGCGGGGAAAATCCGGAGTATTTCTGCCGTGTTTGCCTGATGTGGGTACCCCCCTCCACCCCCCCCCCCCCCCCGCTCTCCCCCCTCCGGGCAGTTGTTTGGGGTCGGAAACCAGTGCGCAAACACTCCACCAGCCCCCTCTCCTCCATCTCGGGAGAATTGGCACGGGTAGAATCAGAGAACGGTTGCAGCACCGAAGGAGGTCCCTCGAGCCCGCTCCGCCATCCAATAAGATCGCGGCTGATCCGATCTTGGGCTCAGCTCCACTTCCCCGCCCGCTCCCCTCACTCCCTTATCGCTCAGAAATCTGTCTATCTCCACCTTAAATATATTCAATGACCCAGCCCCCCACAGCTCTCTGGGGCAGAGAATTCCACAGATTCACCAGAAGAAATTCCTCCGTCCTAAATGGGCGGCCCCTTATTCTGAGACTATGTGCCCCCCTAGTTCTAGATTCCCCCACGAGGGGGAAACATCCTCTCTGCATCTACCCTGTCCAGCCCCCTCAGAATCTTACACGGAGACAGACAGGCTCAGTGAGTGGGCAAAAGTTTGGCAGATGGAGTATAATGTGGGAAAGTGTGAGGTCATGCACTTTGGCAGAAAAAAAAAATCACAGAGCAAGTTATTATTTAAATGGAGAAAGATTGCAAAGTGCCGCAGTACAGCAGGACCTGGGGGTTACTTGTGCATGAAACACAAAAGGTTAGTATGCAGGTACAGCAAGTGATCAGGAAGGCCAATGGTATCTTGGCCTTTATTGCAAAGGGGATGGAGTATAAAAGCAAGGAAGTCTTGCTCCAGTTATACAGGGTATTGGTGAGGCCACACCTGGAGTACTGCGTGCAGTTCTGGTCTCCGTATTTACCAAAGGATATACTTGCTTTGGAGGCAGTTCAGAGAAGGTTCACTCGGTTGATTCCGGGGATGAGGGGGTTGACTTATGAGGAAAGGTTGAGGAGGTTGGGCCTCTACTCATTGGAATTCAGAAGAATGAGAGGTGATCTTCTCGAAACGTATCAGATTATGAGGGGGGCTCGACAAGGTGGATGCAGAGAGGATGTTCCCACTGATGGGGGAGACTGGAACTAGGGGGCATGGTCTTAGAATAAGGGGCCGCCCATTTAAAACTGAGATGAGGAGGAATTTCTTCTCTCAGAGGGTTGTAAATCTGTGGAACTCGCTGCCTCAGAGAGCTGTGGAAGCCGGGACATTGAATATATTTAAGACAGAGATAGACAGTTTCTTAACCGATAAGGGGGCGGGCAGGGAAGTGGAGTTGAGTCCATGATCGGATCAGCCATGGTCGTATTAAATGGCGGAGCAGGGCTCGAGGGGCCGAATGGCCGACTCCTGCTCCTATTTCTTATGTTCTTATAATCTCTTCTTCTTCCAAACTCCAATGAGTACAGGCCCAACCTTTCTTCATAGCGGGCGTTCTCTGCTGCAGGTATCGGAGCTGGCTGGATACACAGCGAGAGTAGATGAGATGTTCCGAGTTTTCAAGGACGTCCGGTTGGGAATCTACAAACGTGGCTCGGAGATCAATGGCACAGAGCAGAAACAGGGGGAGACAATTCTCCCAGGCGTAGAGGGGCCGCCGGAGATTAAAGGTACTGGGAGTGTTTGATGGGACAGTGTCGAGGGAGCTTTACTCTGTATCTAACCCCCTGTACCTGCCCTGGGAGTGTTTGATGGGACAGTGTAGAGGGAGCTTTACTCTGTATCTAACCCCCTGTACCTGCCCTGGGAGTGTTTGATGGGACAGTGTAGAGGGAGCTTTACTCTGTATCTAACCCCCTGTACCTGCCCTGGGAGTGTTTGATGGGACAGTGTAGAGGGAGCTTTACTCTGTATCTAACCCCCTGTACCTGCCCTGGGAGTGTTTGATGGGACAGTGTAGTGGGAGCTTTACTCTGTATCTAACCCCCTGTACCTGCCCTGGGAGTGTTTGATGGGACAGTGTAGAGGGAGCTTTACTCTGTATCTAACCCCCTGTACCTGCCCTGGGAGTGTTTGATGGGACAGTGTAAAGGGAGCTTTACTCTGTATCTAACCCCCTGTACCTGCCCTGGGAGTGTTTGATGGGACAGTGTAGAGGGAGCTTTACTCTGTATCTAACCCCCTGTACCTGCCCTGGAAGTGTTTGATGGGACAGTGTAGAGGGAGCTTTACTCTGTATCTAACCCCGTGCTGTACCTGCCCTTGGAGGAGAAACTGGAAGGATAGGGGG
>NW_027254819.1:147916-164832 GCF_044704955.1 Pristiophorus japonicus | reverse complement strand
CACGTGACCGGGGGGGGGTTAGTGTGTTACACAATGTGACACGTGGGGGGGGGGGTTAGTGTGTTACACAGTGTGACACGTGGGGGGGGGGTTAGTGTGTTACACAGTGTGACACGTGGGGGGGGGGTTAGTGTGTTACACAGTGTGACACGTGGGGGGGGGGTTAGTGTGTTACACAATGTGACACGTGGGGGGGGGGTTAGTGTGTTACACAGTGTGACACGTGGGGGGGGGGGGTTAGTGTGTTACACAGTGTGACACGTGGGGGGGGGGTTAGTGTGTTACACAATGTGACACGTGGGGGGGGGGTTAGTGTGTTACACAGTGTGACACGTGGGGGGGGGGGGTTAGTGTGTTACACAGTGTGACACGTGGGGGGGGGTTAGTGTGTTACACAATGTGACACGTGGGGGGGGGTTAGTGTGTTACACAGTGTGACACGTGGGGGGGGGTTAGTGTGTTACACAATGTGACACGTGGGGGGGGTTAGTGTGTTACACAGTGTGACACGTGGGGGGGGGTTAGTGTGTTACACAGTGTGACACGTGGGGGGGGGTTAGTGTGTTACACAGTGTGACACGTGGGGGGGGTTAGTGTGTTACACAGTGTGACACGTGGGGGGGGGGTTAGTGTGTTACACAGTGTGACACGTGGGGGGGGGTTAGTGTGTTACACAATGTGACACGTGGGGGGGGTTAGTGTGTTACACAGTGTGACACGTGGGGGGGGGTTAGTGTGTTACACAATGTGACACGTGGGGGGGGGGTTAGTGTGTTACACAGTGTGACACGTGGGGGGGGGTTAGTGTGTTACACAGTGTGACACGTGGGGGGGGGTTAGTGTGTTACACAATGTGACACGTGGGGGGGGGGGTTAGTGTGTTACACAATGTGACACGTGGGGGGGGGTTAGTGTGTTACACAGTGTGACACGTGGGGGGGGGGTTAGTGTGTTACAGTGTGACACGTGGGGGGGGGGTTAGTGTGTTACACAATGTGACACGTGGGGGGGGTTAGTGTGTTACACAGTGTGACACGTGGGGGGGGGTTAGTGTGTTACACAATGTGACACGTGGGGGGGGGTTAGTGTGTTACACAGTGTGACACGTGGGGGGGGGGGTTAGTGTGTTACACAGTGTGACACGTGGGGGGGGGGTTAGTGTGTTACACAATGTGACACGTGGGGGGGGGTTAGTGTGTTACACAGTGTGACACGTGGGGGGGGGGTTAGTGTGTTACACAATGTGACACGTGGGGGGGGGTTAGTGTGTTACACAGTGTGACACGTGGGGGGGGGGTTAGTGTGTTACACAATGTGACACGTGGGGGGGGGTTAGTGTGTTACACAATGTGACACGTGGGGGGGGGGTTAGTGTGTTACACAATGTGACACGTGGGGGGGGTTAGTGTGTTACACAATGTGACACGTGGGGGGGGGTTAGTGTGTTACACAGTGTGACACGTGGGGGGGGGGTTAGTGTGTTACACAGTGTGACACGTGGGGGGGGGGTTAGTGTGTTACACAGTGTGACACGTGGGGGGGGGTTAGTGTGTTACACAATGTGACACGTGGGGGGGGGTTAGTGTGTTACACAATGTGACACGTGGGGGGGGGTTAGTGTGTTACACAGTGTGACACGTGGGGGGGGGGTTAGTGTGTTACACAGTGTGACACGTGGGGGGGGGGGTTAGTGTGTTACACAGTGTGACACGTGGGGGGGGGGGTTAGTGTGTTACACAGTGTGACACGTGGGGGGGGGGTTAGTGTGTTACACAGTGTGACACGTGGGGGGGGGTTAGTGTGTTACACAGTGTGACACGTGGGGGGGGGTTAGTGTGTTATACAGTGTGACACGTGGGGGAGGTGTTAGTGTGTTACACAATGTGACACGTGGGGGGGGGTTAGTGTGTTACACAGTGTGACACGTGGGGGGGGGTTAGTGTGTTACACAGTGTGACACGTGGGGGGGGGGTTAGTGTGTTACACAATGTGACACGTGGGGGGGGGGTTAGTGTGTTACACAATGTGACACGTGGGGGGGGGTTAGTGTGTTACACAGTGTGACACGTGGGGGGGGGTTAGTGTGTTACACAGTGTGACACGTGGGGGGGGGGGTTAGTGTGTTACACAGTGTGACACGTGGGGGGGGGGGTTAGTGTGTTACACAGTGTGACACGTGGGGGGGGGGTTAGTGTGTTACACAATGTGACACGTGGGGGGGGGGTTAGTGTGTTACACAGTGTGACACGTGGGGGGGGGTTAGTGTGTTACACAGTGTGACACGTGGGGGGGGGTTAGTGTGTTACACAGTGTGACACGTGGGGGGGGGGTTAGTGTGTTACACAGTGTGACACGTGGGGGGGGGGTTAGTGTGTTACACAGTGTGACATGTGGGGGGGGGGTTAGTGAGTTACACAGTGTGACACGTGGGGGGGGGGTTAGTGTGTTACACAATGTGACACGTGGGGGGGGGTTAGTGTGTTACACAGTGTGACACGTGGGGGGGGTTAGTGTGTTACACAATGTGACACGTGGGGGGGGGGTTAGTGTGTTACACAGTGTGACACGTGGGGGGGGGTTAGTGTGTTACACAATGTGACACGTGGGGGGGGTTAGTGTGTTACACAGTGTGACACGTGGGGGGGGGGTTAGTGTGTTACACAGTGTGACACGTGGGGGGGGTTAGTGTGTTACACAATGTGACACGTGGGGGGGGGTTAGTGTGTTACACAGTGTGACACGTGGGGGGGGGGTTAGTGTGTTACACAGTGTGACACGTGGGGGGGGTTAGTGTGTTACACAGTGTGACACGTGGGGGGGGGTTAGTGTGTTACACAATGTGACACGTGGGGGGGGGGGGTTAGTGTGTTACACAGTGTGACACGTGGGGGGGGGGTTAGTGTGTTACACAGTGTGACACGTGGGGGGGGTTAGTGTGTTACACAGTGTGACACGTGGGGGGGGTTAGTGTGTTACACAGTGTGACACGTGGGGGGGGTTAGTGTGTTACACAGTGTGACACGTGGGGGGGGTTAGTGTGTTACACAGTGTGACACGTGGGGGGGGTTAGTGTGTTACACAATGTGACACGTGGGGGGGGGGGTTAGTGTGTTACACAGTGTGACACGTGGGGGGGGGGTTAGTGTGTTACACAGTGTGACACGTGGGGGGGGGGTTAGTGTGTTACACAATGTGACACGTGGGGGGGGGGTTAGTGTGTTACACAGTGTGACACGTGGGGGGGGGGTTAGTGTGTTACACAGTGTGACACGTGGGGGGGGGGTTAGTGTGTTACACAATGTGACACGTGGGGGGGGGGTTAGTGTGTTACACAATGTGACACGTGGGGGGGGGGTTAGTGTGTTACACAGTGTGACACGTGGGGGGGGGGTTAGTGTGTTACACAATGTGACACGTGGGGGGGGGGTTAGTGTGTTACACAGTGTGACACGTGGGGGGGGGTTAGTGTGTTACACAGTGTGACACGTGGGGGGGGGTTAGTGTGTTACACAGTGTGACACGTGGGGGGGGGGTTAGTGTGTTACACAATGTGACACGTGGGGGGGGGGTTAGTGTGTTACACAGTGTGACACGTGGGGGGGGGGTTAGTGTGTTACACAGTGTGACACGTGGGGGGGGGTTAGTGTGTTACACAGTGTGACACGTGGGGGGGGTTAGTGTGTTACACAGTGTGACACGTGGGGGGGGTTAGTGTGTTACACAGTGTGACACGTGGGGGGGGGTTAGTGTGTTACACAATGTGACACGTGGGGGGGGGTTAGTGTGTTACACAATGTGACACGTGGGGGGGGGTTAGTGTGTTACACAATGTGACACGTGGGGGGGGGTTAGTGTGTTACACAGTGTGACACGTGGGGGGGGGGTTAGTGTGTTACACAGTGTGACACGTGGGGGGGGGTTAGTGTGTTACACAATGTGACACGTGGGGGGGGGTTAGTGTGTTACACAGTGTGACACGTGGGGGGGGGGTTAGTGTGTTACACAATGTGACACGTGGGGGGGGGTTAGTGTGTTACACAATGTGACACGTGGGGGGGGGGTTAGTGTGTTACACAGTGTGACACGTGGGGGGGGGTTAGTGTGTTACACAATGTGACACGTGGGGGGGGGGTTAGTGTGTTACACAGTGTGACACGTGGGGGGGGGGGTTAGTGTGTTACACAATGTGACACGTGGGGGGGGGTTAGTGTGTTACACAGTGTGACACGTGGGGGGGGTTAGTGTGTTACACAGTGTGACACGTGGGGGGGGGGTTAGTGTGTTACAGTGTGACACGTGGGGGGGGGGTTAGTGTGTTACACAATGTGACACGTGGGGGGGGGGTTAGTGTGTTACACAATGTGACACGTGGGGGGGGGGGTTAGTGTGTTACACAGTGTGACACGTGGGGGGGGGTTAGTGAGTTACCATATCCCTCGATTCCCCTCGAGTTACCTCCCTATCTTGCCTGGACTATACTCAACGATTCAGCGCCCACAGCCCTTTGGCACCCACAGAATATGTTTTGAATGGTGAGAAACTTTAAATGCTGGTGTTCAGAGAGGTTTGTGTGTCCCCGTGCAGGACACACAGAAAGTTAGTACACAGGTACAGCAAGCAATAAGGAAGGCAAATGGCATGTTGTCCTTTAATGCAAGCGTGTTGGAGGATTAGAGTGGGGAAGTCTTGCTACAATTGTACAGGGCCCTGGTGAGACCACACCTGGAGTACTGGGCACAGTTTGGGTCTCCTTATCTAAGGAAGGGTAGACTTGTCTTTGAGGGAGTGCGACAAATGTTCCCCAGACTGATTCCTGGGATGAGAGGGTTACATGTGAAAGTCGGAATTTGTACCTGTCGGTCACTCAGCCCCTCGAGCCTGCTCCGCCATTCAATGTGATCAAGGCTGATCTTCAACCTCAAATACACTCTCCCGCGCTCTCCCCGTATCCCTTCATTCTTTTAATAGTCACAAATCTATCGATCTCGATCTTGAATATACTCAAAGACTGAGCCTGCGTATCCCAAGGGGCAGAGAATTCCAAAGATTCACCACCCTCTGAGTGAAGAAGTTTCTCCTCATCTCAGTCCTAAATGGCCGACCCCTTATCGTGAGACTGTGACCCCTGGTTCTAGACTCCCCAGCCCGGGGGGGAAACATTCTCCCTGCTTCTACCCTGTCAAGCCCCCTCAGAATTTCAGGGTTGTCCTATGATGAGAGATTGAGTGGAATGGGGAGTTTAGAAAAATGTAACGCATAAATTCTGAGGGGGATTGAGAGAGAGGGGGACAGGGAGAGCGAGAGACAGAGGAAGAGAGAGACAGAGAGAGCAAGAGACAGAGTGAGAGAGACAGAGACAGCGAGAGAGAGTGAAAGTGAGAGACAGAGTGAGGGAGTGCGAGAGAGACAGCGAGAGACAAAGTGAGAGAGAGACAGAGGAAGAGGGACAGAGAGAGCGAGAGACAGAGAGAGAGAGAGAGAGAGAGAGAGACAGAGACAGCGAGTGAGACAGAGACAGCGAGAGAGAGAGAGAGAGAAAGAAGAGAGACAGCGAGAGAGGGAGAGAGAGTGTCGGTGCTGGAGAGAGATAGAGAGAGAGAGACAGAGAGAGAGACAGAGAGATTGGGTGCTGGAGAGAGATAGAGTGGGAGAGACAGAGAGAGAGAGAGAGGGTGGTGGAGAGAGACAGAGTGAGTGAGAGAGAGTGGGTGCTGGAGAGAGATAGAGAGAGATAGAAAGAGAGAGAAAGAGAGAGAGAGGGGGTGCTGGAGAGAGACAGAGAGCGAGAGAGAGAGAGAGACAGAGAGAGAGAGAGAGACAGAGAGAGAGAGAGAGAGACAGAGCTGGAGAGAGACAGAGATATAGAGAGAGGGGGTGCTGGAGAGAGAGAGAAAGAGAGAGACAGAGAGAGAGAGAGACAGAGAGAGGGTGCTGGAGAGAGAGAGAGAGAGAGAGAGAGCTGGAGAGAGAGAATGGGTGCTGGAGAGAGACAGAGGGGGTACTGGACAGAGATAGAGAGAGAGAGAGGATGCTGGACAGAGATAGAGAGAGAGAGAGAGAGAGGGGGGTGCTGGAGAGAGAGAGAGAGAGAGAGAGAGAGAGAGGGGGTGCTGGAGAGACAGAGAGAGAGAGACAGAGAGAGAGAGAATGGGTGCTGGAGAGAGACAGAGGGGGTACTGGACAGAGATAGAGAGAGAGAGAGGATGCTGGACAGAGATAGAGAGAGAGAGAGAGAGAGGGGGGTGCTGGAGAGAGAGAGAGAGAGAGAGAGGGGGTGCTGGAGAGAGACAGAGAGAGAGAGAAAGAGAGAGACAGAGAGAGAGACAGAGGGGGTGCTGGAGAGACAGAGAGAGAGAGACAGAGAGAGAGAGAATGGGTGCTGGAGAGAGACAGAGGGGGTACTGGACAGAGATAGAGAGAGAGAGAGGATGCTGGACAGAGATAGAGAGAGAGAGAGAGAGAGACAGAGAGGGGTGCTGGAGAGAGAGAGAGAGAGAGAGAGAGGGGGTGCTGGACAGAGATAGAGAGAGAGACAGAGACAGAGACAGAGACAGAGAGAGAGAGAGAGAGGGGTGCTGGAGAGAGAGAGAGAGAGAGAGAGAGGGGGGTGCTGGACAGAGATAGAGAGAGAGAGAGAGACAGAGAGAGGAGAGTGGGGCAGGGGGGGGGTAGCAGCTGGAGAGCGAGTCAGAGACAGAGAGAGAGAGAGACAGAGTGAGTCCCAGGAGATCAATATCAGTTCCTCAGCCAACACTTCACAGAATCAAACCAGACAAAGGCAAAATATTTACATTGGTCCAGGAGACGACTGCCGACTTATTCTTAGAGAGAGGAATGTACACCTTGGCCCGTCTTTCGGGCCTGTTCTGCTCGAAGGCCAAGGGGCCATTCGATCTCGGAGTCAGGCCAACACTTAGATCAGGTGCCTATCGAGCCAGCCAGCCGCTCGCAATAGATACACACACACACAGCTCACTCAAAATAACCAGCTCACAAAGCAAGGGCTTTCTATCAGCACTCTCTCACACCAACCATCTGCAGAAAGGGGGTTAGCCCCCGATGGGACAGTGTAGAGGGAGCTTTACTCTGTATCTAACCCGTGCTGTACCTGCCCCGGGAGTGTTTGATGGGACAGTGTAGAGGGAGCTTTACTCTGTATCTAACCCCGTGCTGTACCTGCCCCGGGAGTGTTTGATGGGACAGTGTAGAGGGAGCTTTACTCTGTATCTAACCCCCTGTACCTGTCCTGGGAGTGTTTGATGGGACAGTGTAGAGGGAGCTTTACTCTGTATCGAACCCCCTGTACCTGCCCTGGGAGTGTTTGATGGGATAGTGTAGAGGGAGCTTTACTCTGTATCGAACCCCCTGTACCTGCCCTGGGAGTGTTTGATGGGACAGTGTAGAGGGAGCTTTACTCTGTATCGAACCCCCTGTACCTGTCCTGGGAGTGTTTGATGGGACAGTGTAGAGGGAGCTTTACTCTGTATCTAACCCCCTGTACCTGCCCTGGGAGTGTTTGATGGGACAGTGTAGAGGGAGCTTTACTCTGTATCTAACCCCTTGTACCTGCCCTGAGAGTGTTTGATGGGACAGTGTAGAGGGAGCTTTACTCTGTATCTAACCCCCTGTACCTGCCGTGGGAGTGTTTGATGGGACAGTGTAGAGGGAGCTTTACACTGTATCTAACCCGTGCTGTACCTGCCCTGGGAGTGTTTGATGGGACAGTGTAGAGGGAGCTTTACTCTGTATCTAACCCCGAGCTATACCTGCCCTGGGAGTGTTTGATGGGACAGTGTAGAGGGAGCTTTACTCTGTATCTAACCCCGTGCTGTACCTGCCCTGGGAGTGTTTGATGGGACAGTGTAGAGGGAGCTTTACTCTGTATCTAACCCCCTGTACCTGCCCTGGGAGTGTTTGATGGGACAGTGTAGAGGGAGCTTTACTCTGTATCTAACCCGTGCTGTACCTGCCCTGGGAGTGTGTGATGGGACAGTGTAGAGGGAGCTTTACTTTGTATCTAACCCGTGCTGTACCTGCCCTGGGAGTGTGTGATGGGACAGTGTAGAGGGAGCTTTACTCTGTATCTAACCCGTGCTGTACCTGCCCTGGGAGTGTTTGATGGGACAGTGTAGAGGGAGCTTTACTCTGTATCTAACCCGTGCTGTACCTGCCCTGGGAGTGTTTGATAGGACAGTGTCGAGGGAGCTTTACTCTGTATCTAACCCCCTGTACTTGCCCTGGGAGTGTTTGATGGGACAGTATAGAGGGAGCTTTACTCTGTATCTAACTGTAGGGGATGGTGTGTTGGGTCAGGTTCACCTCTGACCTTCTGAGCAGTTCGAATCGCTCCCACTCCCTGGGATCTGGACTTTGAATTTATTTGGGGATGTGACAAAGTGCAAGAGACAACTGGTTTTTGGTGCAAAGAACTTGGATTTTATTAAGGACACGAAAGTACGTCAAAACTTGCAATCACTAGAATAAAGATCACTTTATCACACCTTCAAAAGTGATTACTGAAAATAATACAGCTCCCACCTCCCAATGCCTAAGACTGACTAGGTCGAACTCCAGGGCAAACAGCGACTATGCTCAACAATCCTCTTATCGTCAATTAGCAGTGGTTCACGATTTTGGGGTTCACTGGACTCTGTAGGTTCTGTTTGCCGTACCGTGGAAGATTCTTGCTGCGTAGACTTCAGTTGGGTGGTGTCCGCTGATGCACGTATTGGATTTTATGGGGGGAGTACCCGCTTTCTTCCGTCAGCACTAGGTTTTAAAGTTCTTTTAGGTAATGGGTCACCTGTTGGCAGCTCGGAACAGATTGCAGAGTGGAGACTTTCGAATCTTCGGTTTCTTCTTGGAGGAGTTTCGTCCTTGGAGTTTGTCGATGGCGGTGCTTTCGACATTACGTCGGCTGTGGTCAGTTGATGCCGCGAAGGCAATGCCCGGAGTCACTGGGAACTGCTTTTCTCTGCCTGCGTGATCTTCTTCCTCCTTCTTCGCTCGGAGAGCAGTGAGGCCCAGGAGTGCAGTCGAGGCTGAAGATGGCGATGTTCAGAGAGTTGCGCCGAAGGCTGTGCGGCAAGCTCTCTGGAAGGCTCATTACGGCTGCTTCCCCCTCACCCGCCAAACAGGGCCTCAGTCACACTTTGGGAGTCGATCTAATCTGCGTGCCAAATCAGCCCCGATTCTTTGTCTTCATTTTGGCGGCCGTGATATTTCTTTGTCATATTTTGGCGGGCTGGTTAATGATAACTCGTTTCAGATGTGTCGATCTGTCAAAGCCGTTTCTCGATGGGGAAAATTAGTTTTGGCATGTGCGATGTCTGCCGAGGCCTGGGTTTTCCACACGGGCTGGATGGGCCATGAACATTATGTATACGCTGGAAGGGTTTCCTGCTTCGAGCTATGCTGGCTATGTTACAGTCTCCTGGGGAGAAGGGTTTTCGCGTTTACACAATTCTCCAATTTGTTTTAGCTTCAATCCCCAAAGACTGGCTTCTTTTGAGGCGAGTTGACCCTTAGTTTTCCAGCCATTTTCACACAGACCCAATATGCCTTTTAAAATCCCAAACTTGGTTAAACTTGTAGTTTCTTCCATGGGCATTTTAGGATCCCAAACTTTTTGTCTGATTGAAAAGGAAATTCAATTTGGAACTGAGTCCAAACACTGGAGTAAGGTTGGTTTCCCACAAATTTTGCAACCTTACATAACCCCTGCTGTACCTGCCCTGGGAGTGTTTGATGGGGCAGTGTAGAGGGAGCTTTACTCTGTATCTAACCCCGTGTTGTACCTGTCCTGGGAGTGTTTGATGGGACAGTGTAGAGGGAGTTTTACTCTGTATCTAACCCCCTGTACCTGCCCTGGGAGTGCTTGATGGGACAGTATAGAGGGAGCTTTACTCTGTATCTAACCCGTGCTGTACCTGCCCTGGGAGTGTTTGATGGGACAGTGTAGAGGGAGCTTTACTCTGTATCTAACCCCCTCTACCTGCCCTGGGAGTGTTTGATGGGATAGTGTAGAGGGAGCTTTACTCTGTATCTAACCCCCTGTACCTGCCCCGGGAGTGTGTGATGGGACAGTGTAGAGGGAGCTTTACTCTGTATCTAACCCGTGCTGTACCTGCCCTGGGAGTGTTTGATGGGATAGTGTAGAGGGAGCTTTACTCTGTATCTAACCCCCTGTACCTGCCCCGGGAGTGTGTGATGGGACAGTGTAGAGGGAGCTTTACTCTGTATCTAACCCGTGCTGTACCTGCCCTGGGAGTGTTTGATGGGACAGTGTAGAGGGAGCTTTACTCTGTATCTAACCCGTGCTGTTTCAGTCCCACGTGGCAGACTGGTCACAAAAGTAAAAGCCCATGGGATCCAGGGCAAAGTGGCAAGTTGGATCCAAAATTGGCTCAGAGGCAGGAAGCAAAGGGTAATGGTTGATGGGTGTTTTTGTGACTGGAAGGCTGTTTCTAGGGGGGTTCCGCAGGGCTCAGTGTTGGGACCCTTGCTTTTAGTGGTATATATCAATGAGTTAGACTTGAATGTAGGGGGTATGATTAAGAAGTTTTCAGATGATATAAAATCGGCTGAGTGGTTGATAATGAAGAAGAAAGCTGTGGACTGCAGGAAGATATCGATGGACTGGTCAGGTGGGCAGAACAGTGGCAAATGGAATTCAATCCAGAGAAGTGTGAGGTAATGCATTTGGGAGGGCTAACAAGGCAAGGGGGATACACATTAAATGGTAGGACACTGAGAAGTGTAGAGGTACAGAGGGACCTTGGAGAGCAGGTCCACAGATCCCTGAAGGTAGCAGGCCAGGTGGATAAGGTGGTTAAGAAGGCATACGGAATACTTGCCTTTATTAGCCCAGGCATAGAATACAAGAGCAGGGAGGTTATGCTTGAACTGTATAAACCACTGGTTAGGCCACAGCTGGAGTACTGCGTGCAGTTCTGGTCACCACATTACAGGAAGGGCGTGATTGCACTGGAGAGGGTACAGAGGAGATTTACGAGGATGTTGCCGGGACTGGAGAATTTTAGCTTTGAGGACAGATTGGATAGGCTGGGGTTGTTTTCCTTG
Organism: Pristiophorus japonicus; assembly: GCF_044704955.1. NCBI lineage: Eukaryota > Metazoa > Chordata > Chondrichthyes > Pristiophoridae > Pristiophorus > Pristiophorus japonicus. The sequence goes on along the minus strand of NW_027254819.1, from coordinate 153,750 downwards.
GAACAGAGGAGGCTGAGGGGAGACCTGATTGAGGTGTATAAAATTATGAGGGGCCTGGATAGAGTGGATAGGACGGACCTGTTTCCCTTAGCAGAGGGGTCAACAACCAGGGGGCATAGATTTAAAGTAATTGGGGGGAGGTTTAGAGGGGATTTGAGGGGAAATGTCTTCACCCAGAGGGTGGTGGGGGTCTGGAACTCACGGCCTGAAAGGGTGGTAGAGGCAGAAACCCTCACCACATTTAAAAAGTACCTGGATGTGCACTTGAAGTGCTGTAACCTGCAGGGCTACGGACCAAGAGCTGGGAAGTGGGATTAGGCCGGGTAGCTCTTTGTCGGCCGGCGCGGACACGATGGGCCGAAATGGCCTCCTTCCGTGCGGTAAATTTCTGCGATTCTGTAACAGGGAGAGACAGAGAAACAGAAAGAGGGAGAGAGGGAGACCGAGAGAGAGGGAGACCGAGAGAGAGGGAGACCGAGAGGAACAGCAGAGAATCATGTACAGGAGAACCAACCGTCTGATGCAAAGCTCGGTGTGAGCCAAGTATTTGTTGAGGTGTTTAGTCTTGTAGCTGGATTCGCTCCACACACACACACACCTCGCTTTGCTTTTTCAGCTGTACAAATGTAACAGTTTACTTGAATGAGCTTCAATCCACTTGAGGCGTAGTGTGGCCAGAATCATGCACAGCTTCCCACAGCCCCTTCCAACACAGTAATCTGCTTTACATCTCCACATTCTGGATCCTGTCCTCTGACAGCTCCCTCGACACTGTCCCATCAAACACTCCCAGGGCAGGTACAGGGGGTTAGATACAGAGTAAAGCTCCCTCGACACTGTCCCATCAAACACTCCCAGGGCAGGTTCAGGGGGTTAGATACAGAGTAAAGCTCCCTCTACACTGTCCCATCAAACACTCCCAGGGCAGGTACAGCACGGGTTAGATACAGAGTACAGCTCCCTCTGCACTGTCCCATCAAACACTCCCAGGGCAGGTACAGGGGGTTAGATACAGAGTAAAGCTCCCTCTACACTGTCCCATCAAACACTCCCAGGGCAGGTACAGGGGGTTAGATACAGAGTAAAGCTCCCTCTACACTGTCCCATCAAACACTCCCAGGGCAGGTACAGCACGGGGTTAGATACAGAGTAAAGCTCACTCTACACTGTCCCATCAAACACTCCCAGGGCAGGTTCAGGGGGTTAGATACAGAGTAAAGCTCCCTCTACACTGTCCCATCAAACACTCCCAGGGCAGGTTCAGGGGGTTAGATACAGAGCAAAGCTCCCTCTACACTGTCCCAACAAACACTCCCAGGGCAGGTACAGGGGGTTAGATACAGAGTAAAGCTCCCTCTACACTGTCCCATCAAACACTCCCAGGGCAGGTACAGGGGGTTAGATACAGAGTAAAGCTCTCTCTACACTGTCCCATCAAACACTCCCAGGGCAGGTACAGCATGGGGTTCGATACAGAGTAAAGCTCCCTCTACACTGTCCCATCAAACACTCCAAGGCAGGTACAGGGGGTTAGATACAGAGTAAAGCTCCCTCTACACTGACCCATCAAACACTCCCAGGGCAGGTACAGGGGGTTAGATACAGAGCAAATGTCAGAGAATGCTGGAAATCTCAGCGGGTCAGGCAGTATCTGTGGAGAGGAAGCAGAGTTAAGGTTTCGGGTTGATGACCCTTGGTCAGAAGTGGAGGCTGTTGGGAAAGGAACCGATTGTGAAAGGAGCCCTGAAAAACGTTGTGTGAACGGTGGGATGAGAGACCAACTACCATGAGAGACAAGGAGAGAAACAGGCTCTGAGGCGGTGGGGGGGCGGGTTGGGGGCGAGGGGAGTTCGAGGAGGGCGGGGGCGAGGGAGTCAAAGATTGACAGCTCTGAAATTGTTGAACCCGATGTCGAGTCCCGAAGGCTGTAAAGTGCCCAAACGAAAGATGAGGCGATGTTCCTCGAGTTTACGTTGAGCCTCGTTGGGACAGTGCCGGAGGCCGAGGACGGAGAGGTCGGAGTGGGAATGGAGCGGGGAATTAAAGTGACAGGCGACCCGGAAACTCAGGGTCACACTTGCGGACCGAACGGAGATGTTCGGCAAAGCGGTCACCCAATCCCCGCTTGGCCTCCCCAGTGTCGAGGAGACCACATCGCGAGCGGCCAGGACAGTCGACGGAATTGTGGAGGCTCTCCCTGTGAGGACAGAGGGAACACAGTGGTGGCCGAGGACAGGAGAGGCAGGTGGGTAGCAGCTGGCACTCCCCCCTCCCCCCATTCTCTGGGAGACCAGCGAGGATTTACGTTCAGGTCGTGACTCCCTCCCAAGTCCGAGGTCGACATTTGCTCAACAGATGTCCCGGCTCACCCGCAGAAGGCGGCCTATCACGTGTCAGGGTCAACCCCGTCACAACAGTCAGGCTTTGGCCGACAGGCTTCAGCAAGGTGATCAGAAAGGCCAATGGAATGTTGGCCTTTATTGCAAGGGGGATAGAGTATAAAAGCAGAGAAGTCCTGCTACAACTGTACAGGGTATTGGTGAGGCCACACCTGGAGTACTGCGTGCAGTTCTGGTCTCCGTATTTAAAAGGAGGGATATACAGGTGCAGAGTCCCAAATCCGGAACCCTCGGGACCGAGGCCGTTCAGGATTCTGCGGTTTTTCCAGATTTTGGAGGGTCTTTCTGACGTCACAAATCTGCAAACACCCGAGCCCAGGTTCGGGTATTTCCGGATTTCGGAACGTCGGAAAGGTGGGTGGGAGAGGGGTGCTCACTGAGGAGGAGGTGTCCCGGGGGGGAGCCCTGCCACGGAGGAGGCGTCCCGGGGGGGAGCCCTGCCACGGAGGAGGAGGCGTCCCGGGGGGGAGCCCTGCCACGGAGGAGGTGTCCCGGGGGGGAGCCCTGCCACGGAGGAGGCGTCCCGGGGGGGAGCCCGGCCACGGAGGAGGCGTCCCGGGGGGGAGCCCGGCCACGGAGGAGGCGTCCCGGGGGGGAGCCCGGCCACGGAGGTGGTGTCCCGGGGGGGAGCCCGGCCACGGAGGAGGCGTCCCGGGGGGGAGCCCGGCCACGGAGGAGGCGTCCCGGGGGGAGCCCTGCCGCGGAGGTGGTGTCCCGGGGGGGAGCCCGGCCACGGAGGAGGCGTCCCGGGGGGGAGCCCGGCCACGGAGGAGGCGTCCCGGGGGGAGCCCTGCCGCGGAGGTGGTGTCCCGGGGGGGAGCCCGGCCACGGAGGAGGCGTCCCGGGGGGGAGCCCGGCCACGGAGGAGGTGTCCCGGGGGGAGCCCTGCCACGGAGGGGGTGTCCCGGGGGGAGCCCGGCCACGGAGGGGGTGTCCCGGGGGGAGCCCGGCCACGGAGGGGGTGTCCCGGGGGGGGCCCGGCCGCGGAGGTGGTGTCCCGGGGGGAGCCCGGCCACGGAGGAGGTGTCCCGGGGGGAGCCCTGCCACGGAGGTGGTGTCCCGGGGGGAGCCCTGCCACGGAGGAGGTGTCCCGGGGGGAGCCCTGCCACGGAGGAGGTGTCCCGGGGGGAGCCCTGCCACGGAGGAGGCGTCCCGGGGGGGGAGCCCGGCCACGGAGGAGGTGTCCCGGGGGGGGGCACCGGCAGTGAGGCAAGGCCAGAGGTCAGACAGCGGTGGCACATCAAGGTCGGTAGGGTCCCGATTCCGGAACATTTTACGGATTCCGGACAATCCTGCCACCAATCGGTCCGGATTCCGGAACTCTGGATTTTGGATGCTGCACCTGTACTTACATTGGAGGCTGTTTAGAGAAGGTTCACTCGGTTGATTCCGGAGATGAGGGGGTTGACTTATGAAGAAAGGTTGAGTAGGTTGGGCCTGTACACATTGGAGATCAGAAGAATGAGAGGTGATCTTATCAAAACGTATAAGATAATGAGGGGGCTCGACAAGGTGGATGCAGAGAGGATGTTTCCACTCGTAGGGGAAACTAAAACTAGGGACATAGTCTCAGAATAAGGGGCCGCCCATTTAAACCTGAGACGAGGAGGAATTTCTTCTCTCGGAGGGTTGTAAATCTGTGGAATTCTCTGCCCCAGAGAGCTGTGGAGGCCGGGTCATTGAATATATTTAAGGCGGAGATAGACAGGTTTTTGAGCGATAAGGGAGTGAAGGGTTCTGGGGAGCGGGCGGGGAAGTGGAGCTGAGTCCATGATCGGATCAGCCGTGATCTTATTGAATGGCGGAGCAGGCTCGAGGGGCCGAATGGCCGACTCCTGCTCCTATTTCTTATGTTCTTATAAGCAGGAAGTAACATTCACACCACCCAAGTGCCTGGCAATGTCTGTCCCCAACAAGCGAGAGTCTAACCACCGCCCCTTGATATTCAACGGCATCACCATCACCGAATCCCCCACCATCAACATCCCGGGGGGGTCACCATTGACCAGAAACTTAACTGGACCAGCCACATAAATACTGTGGCAGCAAGAGCAATGACAAGTTGGGGTGTCACAGGGGATCAGTGCTGGGGCTGCAACTATTTACAATCTATATGAATGACTTGGATGAAGGGACCGAGTGTAATGTAGCCAATTTGCTGACGATGGAAAGATGGGTGGGGAAAGCAAGTTGTGAGGAGGACCATAGGGATAGAGACAGCATACGTGAGCAGGCAAACATTTGGCAGGTGGAGTACAATGTGAAGTTATCCACTTTGGTAGGAAAAATAGAATGTCAAAACAGAATTTAAGTGGAGAAAGATTGCAAAGTGCTGCGGTACAGAGCGACCTGGGGGGTCCTTGTGCATGAAACACAATAAGTTAGTCTGCAGGTACATAGAAACATAGAAAATAGGTGCAGGAGTAGGCCATTCGGCCCTTCTAGCCTGCACCGCCATTCAATGAGTTCATGGCTGAACATGCAACTTCAGTACCCCATTCCTGCTTTCTCGCCATACAGCAAGTGATCAGGAAGGCCAAGGGAATGTTGGCCTTTATTGCAAGGGGGATAGAGTATAAAAGCGGAGAAGTCCTGCTGCAACTGTACAGGGTATTGGTGAGGCCACACCTGGAGTACTGAGACTAGGGCAACGACAGAGGAATCTCCCTGCTGTCGGCCACCGGGAAAGTCATCGCAAGAATGCTCCTCAACCGTCTCCTGCCTGTGGCTGAAGAACTCCCCCCAGAGTCGCAATGCGGATTCCCCCCACTAAAGGGCACAATGGACATTATCTTCACCGCGCGACAACTATAAGAGAAATGCAGGGAGCAGCACCAACCCTTGTACATGGCCTTCTTTGACCTCACAAAGGCCTCAGGCATTGTTAACCGCGAGGGACTATGGAGCGTCCTCCTCAAGTTCGGCTGCCCCCAAAAGTTTGTCGCCATCCTCCGCCTGCTCCGCGACGACATGCAGGCCATGATCCTGACCAACGGATCCACCACAGTCCCGATCCACGTCCGGACCGGGGTCAAACAGGGCTGTGTCATCACACCAATGCTCTTCTCGATCTTCCTCGCTGCAATGCTCCACCTCACACTCAACAAGCTCCCCACTGGAGTGGAGCTAAACTATAAAACCAGTGGGAACCTGTTCAACCTTCGTCGCCTCCAGGCTCGATCCAAGGTTGTCCCATCCTCTCTCATCGAACCACAGTACGTGGACGACGCTTGCGTCTGCGCACACTCAGAGGCCGAACTCCAAGCCATCGTCAACATCTTCACCGAGGCGCACGAGAGCACGGGCTTTGCACTAAACATCCGTGAGACAAAGATCCTCCATCAACCTGACCCCCCCCCCCCACCACACACAGCACTGCCCCCCGATTATCAAAATCCTTGGACGTGATCCACTTTCCATACCTCGGGAGCCTGT
>NW_027254819.1:130416-142916 GCF_044704955.1 Pristiophorus japonicus | reverse complement strand
CGGCCATCAACGGCACAATCCTCGTCACAACCGCAAATTAAAAAACAGGAGCTTGCTCTCGAAGTATCTTCATCCGACGGGGGCAAGAGGCCAGGGTCATCCACTTACGAAGGAATGGCTGGATGGAGACCGGAGGCAGAGGACCTGGGGAGGGAGAAGGGGAAAGCAGCTTAGACCTGAATCAAACATGCTCTCTTGGGCATCTGTGACACAATCATGGAATGATTCAGCATACAAGGAGGCCAGCAGTGTCACCGTGGCTCAGTGAGTAGCACACTCGCCTCAGAGTCAGAAGGTTGTGGGTTCGAGTCCCACTCAAGCAACGCGAGCTCAAAATCCAGGCTGACCCTCCAGGGCAGTGCTGAGGGAGCGCCGCACTGTCGGAGGGGCAGTACTGAGGCAGTGCTGCACTGTCGGAGGGGCAGTGCTGAGGCAGTGCTGCACTGTCGGAGGGGCAGTGCTGAGGGAGCGCCGCACTGTCGGAGGGGCAGTGCTGAGGGAGCGCCGCACTGTCGGAGGGGCAGTGCTGAGGGAGCGCCGCACTGTCGGAGGGGCAGTGCTGAGGGAGCGCCGCACTGTCGGAGGGGCAGTGCTGAGGGAGCGCCGCACTGTCGGAGGGGCAGTGCTGAGGGAGCGCCGCACTGTCGGAGGGGCAGTGCTGAGGGAGCGCCGCACTGTCGGAGGGGCAGTGCTGAGGGAGCGCCGCACTGTCGGAGGGGCAGTGCTGAGGGAGGAGGCTGTCTTTCAGATGAGACGTTAAACTCAGGTGGACATAAAAGATCCCGTGGCAGTATTTCGAAGAGCAGGGGGAGTTCTCCCCGGTGTCCTGGGGCCAATATTTATCCCTCCATTAACATAACAAAAACAGATTATCTGGGTCATCATCACAGTGCTGTGTGTGGGAGCTTGCTGTGCGACAATTAGCTGCCGCGTTTCCCACATTACAACAGTGACTACACTCCAAAAGTACTTCATCGGCTGTAAAGCGCTGAGACATCCGGTGGTGGTGAAAGGCGCTATATAAATGCAAGTCTTTCTTTTATTCGACCCTTTTGAAAGAACGATCCAATTAGTCCCACTCTCCTCTGCTCTTTCCCCAGAGCCACTGCAGAATTTTCCCCAACCTTACGAAAGTTAGGACTGAATCTGCTCCCACCGCCCTTTCAGATCACAACAACTCCCGACGTAAACACATTCTCCGCATCTCCCCTCGGGTTAGTTTTCTAGTTATCTTATTGGCTACTGACCCTCGGTCACTAGAAACAGTTTCTACCTCACTACTGTTCACGATTTCAAACACCACTGCGAATTGCCCCCTTAACCTTCTCTGCTCTAAGGAGAACAACCCCAGCTTCTCCAGTCTCCCCATGTAACTGAAGTTCCCCATCCCTGGTACCATTCTGGTCAATCTCCCCTTAACCTTCTCTGCTCCACGGAGAACAATCCCAGCTTCTCCAGTCTCCCCATGTAACTGAAGTTCCCCATCCCTGGTACCATTCTGGTCACTCTCCCCTTAACCTTCTCTGCTCTAAGGAGAACAATCCCAGCTTCTCCAGTCTCCCCATGTAACTGAAGTTCCCCATCCCTGGTACCATTCTGGTCAATCTCCCCTTAACCTTCTCTGCTCTAAGGAGAACAATCCCAGCTTCTCCAGTCTCCCCATGTAACTGAAGTTCCCCATCCCTGGTACCATTCTGGTCAATCCCCTCTGCTCCCTCTCCAAGGCCTTCACATCCGACCTACAGGACTGGACACAATGCTCCACACCTTGGGCCTAACCCCATGAATCCACTGTACAAAGTCCTCTCTCAACACGCGGTTAAATATCGGGAAGACCGAAGCCATTGTCTTCCGTCTCCCACCACAAACTCCATTACCCAGCCGATGCCCCCATCCCCTCCCTGGCCATCAGAGACTGAATAGGAATGTTCGCAACCTCGGTTTCGTATTTGACCCGGAACAGAACTTCCAAACCCCTATCCTCTCCATCACCGAGACCGTCTATTTCCCCATCCGTAACATCAGCCGCCTCCGTCCCTACCTCAGCTCATCCGCTGCTGAAACCCTCATCCGTGCCGTTGTTACCTCCAGACTTGACTATTCCAACACACTCCCACATTCTACCAGACGTAAACTCGAGGTGATCCAAAACTCGGCTGCCCCATGTCCTAACTCGCACCCATCCCGTTCCCCCATCACCCTCTGTGCTCACTGCCCTGTGTCCTAACTCACACCCAGTCCCGTTCCCCCATCACCCACTGTGCTCACTGACCCCGTGTCCTAACTCACACCCAGTCCCGTTCCCCCATCACCCACTGTGCTCACTGCCCTGTGTCCTAACTCACACCCAGTCCCGTTCCCCCATCACCCTCTGTGCTCACTGCCCTGTGTCCTAACTCACACCCAGTCCCGTTCCCCCATCACCCCCTGTGCTTGCTGCCCCGTGTCCTAACTCACACCGAGTCCCACTCACCCATCACCCCGTGCTCACTGACCCGTGTCCTAACTCACACCAAGTCCCACTCACCCATCACCCCCTGTGCTCACTGACCCGTGTCCTAACTCGCACCGAGTCCCGCTCACCCATCACCCCCTGTGCTCACTGCCCCCGTGTCCTAACTCGCACCGAGTCCCACTCACCCATCACCCCCTGTGCTCACTGACCCCGTGTCCTAACTCACACCAAGTCCCACTCACCCATCACCCCCTGTGCTCACTGTCCCGTGTCCTAACTCGCACCGAGTCCCACTCACCCATCACCCCCTGTGCTCACTGACCCCGTGTCCTAAATCACACCAAGTCCCACTCACCCATCACCCCCTGTGCTCACTGACCCCATGTCCTAACTCGCACCGAGTCCCGCTCACCCATCACCCCCTGTGCTCACTGCCCCGTGTCCTAACTCACACCAAGTCCCACTCACCCATCACCCCCTGTGCTCACTGACCAACATTGGCTCCAGGTTAAGCAACGCCTTGATTTTAAAATTCTCCTCCTGGTTTACAAATCCCTCCGATCTCTAATCTTCGACAGGCACACATCACCCACACCCCCAGAGACGCCGGCACTCCTCCAATTCTGCCCTATTTAGCAGCCTCAACTCTTTACTCCACCATTAGTAACCCCCCCATTATCTGCCTGGACCCCAAGCTCAGCAAATCACTCCCGAAAACTCTCCGCTTCTCTCACCGTCTTTCAGACTCACTTTGAAACCACTTTGACCAAACACTTAATCATCAATCTCAGGATCCCCTTCATTGGTTGGGTGTCAGTTTTTGTCCGATATGCTCCTGTGAAGCATCTTGGGAGTACTTGATGGGGTTTTACTCTCTATCTAACCCCCTGTACCTGCCCTGGGAGTGTTTGATGGGACAGTGTAGAGGGAGCTTTACTCTGTATCTAACCCCCTGTACCTGCCCTGGGAGTGTTTGATGGGACAGTGTAGAGGGAGCTTTACTCTGTATCTAACCCCCTGTACCTGCCCTGGGAGTGTTTGATGGGACAGTGTGGAGGGAGCTTTACTCTGTATCTAACCCCCTGTACCTGCCCTGGGAGTGTTTGATGGGACAGTGTAGAGGGAGCTTTACTCTGTATCTAACCCCCTGTACTTGCCCTGGGACTGTTTGATGGGACAGTGTAGAGGGAGCTTTACTCTGCATCTAACCCAGTGCTGTACCTGCCCTGGGAGTGTTTGATGGGACAGTGTAGAGGGAGCTTTACTCTGTATCTAACCCCGTGCTGTACCTGCCCTGGGAGTGTTTGATGGGACAGTGTAGAGGGAGCTTTACTCTGTATCTAACCCCGTGCTGTACCTGCCCTGGGAGTGTTTGATGGGACAGTGTAGAGGGAGCTTTACTCTGTATCTAACCCGTGCTGTACCTGCCCTGGGAGTGTTTGATGGGACAGTGTAGAGGGAGCTTTACTCTGTATCTAACCCCCTGTAGCTGCCCTGGGAGTGTATGACTGGGGGGGTGGGGGCAGTGTAGAGGGAGCTCAGCTCTGTATCTCGGACAGTATAGGAGACACCCTGCCTATCCCAGCCAGCCTGGCGAGCTGACAATCGGATCTCTGAAGTGGATGAAAAGCAATACCTACTCCATTTTGTCCTCCAGCCGGTGCACGGTTTGCTTGTCAACATAGCGGCAGAAGAGAGAGAGGAGGTTGCTGGGAAGATGGAGCGGTTCTGCCACGGAAGACTTGGGCACATGCGATAGCTCCTTGGCAACCAGGTAGATGGTGTCGGTCCTAGAACAGCAAGGTTGGGAGTTAGAACACTGGAGCAGTGACTGGCCTCAGTCCAACTCTCGCAGGCTGATGGCCTACAACTGCGGCAAGCAGTTAAGAAAGCAAATGGAATGCCTGCAAGTTTCCCCCAATACCGTATCCGCATCCCGCCATATTGGCCAACGTGACACAAATCTCTGCTCCCGTACAAGCAGCTGGATTATTATTTTGCCAGGCGGGAATGTCAGTTGTGAGGGGGTTGCAACGAGGCTTCAAGGGGGCTATCGACAGGCTGAGCGAGTGGGCAAGAACATGGTACATGGAATATAATGGGGAGAAAGGGGACGTTATCCACATTGGTCAGAAAAATAGAAAAGCGAATATTTTTTTAAAAACGGAGAGAGATTGGGCTCAGAGGGACCTGGGTTTCCTGGTTAGCAAATCACTGAAACATAGAAAATAGGAGCAGGAGTAGGCCATTTGGCCCTTCGAGCCTGCACCACCATTCAATAAGTTCATGACTGATCATTCCCTCAGTACCCCTTTCCTGCTTTCTCTCCATACCCCTTGATCCCTTTAGCCGTAAGGGCCATATCTAACTCCCTCTTGAATATATTTAGTGAACTGGCCTCAACAACTCTCTTGTGGTAGAGAATTCCACAGGTTCACCACTCTCTGGGTGAAGAAGTTTCTCCTCATCTCGGTCCTAAATGGCTTACCCCTTATCCTTAGACTGTGACCCCTGGTTCTGGACTTCCCCAACATCGGGAACATTCTTCCCGCATCTAACCTGTCCAGTCCCGTCAGTATTTTATATGTTTCTGTGAGATCCCCCTCTCATCCTTCTAAGCTCCAGTGAATACACGCCCAGTCGATCCAGTCTCTCCTCATATGTCAGTCCTGCATATGTTAACTTGCAGGGACAGAAAACGGTTAGGAAAGCAGATGGCATGTTGGCCTTTATTGCAAAAGGATTTGCGTATGAGTAAATGTGTCTTACTACAGATATATCGGGTCCTGGTGAGACCGCACCTGGAGTACTGTGTACAGTACTGGTCTCCTTACCCAAGGAAGGATATACTCGCCACAGAGGGAGTGCAACGAAGGTTCACCAGACTGATTCCTGGGATGGAGGGGGCCGGGGGGGGGGGATTGTCCTATGAGGAGAGATTGAGCAGACTAGACCTATATTCTCTAGAGTTTAGAAGAATGAGAGGTGATCTCATTGAAATGGAGATGAGGAGGAATTTCTTCTCTCAGAGGGTTGTAAATCTGTGGAATTCTCTGCCCCAGAGAGCTGTGGAGGCTGGGTCATTGAATATATTTAAGGCGGAGACGGACAGATTTTTAAGCGATAAGGGAGTGAAGGGTTATGGGGAGCGGGCGGGGAAGTGGAGCTGAGTCCATGAGCAGATCAGCCGCGATCGTATTGAATGGCGGAGCAGGCTCGAGGGGCCGAATGGCCGACTGCTGCTCCTATTTCTGATGTTATGTTCCCCCTGTAGAGTTGGCATGACCACAGGGGCCAGGGGTGGGGGGAGGGGACTGAGGCCCAAGGTGTGGGCTTAGCAGTTAAAGGGTCAGAACCCCGGGGGAGGGGGTGTCTTCAAGATTATAGAGACCCCACCCAACGTAAAATCCCTCTCGGCTCAGCCCTACAATCGGGGGCGAGGTCAGCGAATCCAACACTGGACCTTTCCTACGATGCGTCGGACTCCATCGCACCGACCCGACCACCGCCCCCACCCTCTCGCCCGTGCAAACCCACATTTGACGAAGACACCGTTGACGACGTCTGTTGCTGAAGAGACATTTTGGACCATCGCAAGGCTTTTGCCGGGCTGCAGTACGACCTGTGGCCACAGAGGGCAGCAGAGAGCACCACTGGAGCGACCACCAGCGCAGGAGCGCCCACTGCTGGTCAGGGTTAGTCGTGCAACCGTTCACCTCCACAACATCCCACGCACTTAAAAAGGCGGGGGGGGGGGGGGCTAACGTCAGCCATTAGACACCCCCCGGCCTCCCGTACCATCCTCCCAACTTGGTGCAGCCTTGGCACGCTCTCTCCCTCTCGCCTCCAAGTCAGAAAGCGCTGGGGGGGGAGGGGCGGAGCGCTGGGGGGGAGGGGCGGAGCGCTGGGGGGGAGGGGCGGAGCGCTGGGGGGGAGGGGCGGAGCGCTGGGGGAGGGGCGGAGCGCTGGGGGGGAGGGGCGGAGCGCTGGGGGGGAGGGGCGGAGCGCTGGGGGGGAGGGGCGGAGCGCTGGGGGGGAGGGGCGGAGCGCTGGGGGGGAGGGGCGGAGCGCTGGGGGGGAGGGGCGGAGCGCTGGGGGGGAGGGGCGGAGCGCTGGGGGGGAGGGGCGGAGCGCTGGGGGGGAGGGGCGGAGCGCTGGGGGGGAGGGGCGGAGCGCTGGGGGGGGAGGGGCGGAGCGCTGGGGGGGGGGAGGGGCGGAGCGCTGGGGGGGAGGGGCGGGGCGCTGGGGGGGGAGGGGCGGGGCGCTGGGGGGGGAGGGGCGGGGCGCTGGGGGGGAGGGGCGGGGCGCTGGGGGGGAGGGGCGGGGCGCTGGGGGGGGAGGGGCGGGGCGCTGGGGGGGGAGGGGCGGGGCGCTGGGGGGGAGGGGCGGGGCGCTGGGGGGGGAGGGGCGGGGCGCTGGGGGGGGAGGGGCGGGGCGCTGGGGGGGGAGGGGCGGGGCGCTGGGGGGGAGGGGCGGGGCGCTGGGGGGGAGGGGCGGGGCGCTGGGGGGGAGGGGCGGGGCGCTGGGGGGGGAGGGGCGGGGCGCTGGGGGGGAGGGGCGGGGCGCTGGGGGGGAGGGGCGGGGCGCTGGGGGGGAGGGGCGGGGCGCTGGGGGGGAGGGGCGGGGCGCTGGGGGGGAGGGGCGGGGCGCTGGGGGGGAGGGGCGGGGCGCTGGGGGGGGAGGGGCGGGGCGCTGGGGGGGGAGGGGCGGGGCGCTGGGGGGGGAGGGGCGGGGCGCTGGGGGGGAGGGGCGGGGCGCTGGGGGGGGAGGGGCGGGGCGCTGGGGGGGGAGGGGCGGGGCGCTGGGGGGGAGGGGCGGGGCGCTGGGGGGGGAGGGGCGGGGCGCTGGGGGGGAGGGGCGGGGCGCTGGGGGGGGAGGGGCGGGGCGCTGGGGGGGGGGGGGCGGGGCGCTGGGGGGGGGGGGCGGGGCGCTGGGGGGGAGGGGCGGGGCGCTGGGGGGGGAGGGGCGGGGCGCTGGGGGGGGAGGGGCGGGGCGCTGGGGGGGAGGGGCGGGGCGCTGGGGGGGAGGGGCGGGGCGCTGGGGGGGAGGGGCGGGGCGCTGGGGGGGGAGGGGCGGGGCGCTGGGGGGGGAGGGGCGGGGCGCTGGGGGGGGAGGGGCGGGGCGCTGGGGGGGGAGGGGCGGGGCGCTGGGGGGGGAGGGGCGGGGCGCTGGGGGGGGAGGGGCGGGGCGCTGGGGGGGAGGGGCGGGGCGCTGGGGGGGGAGGGGCGGGGCGCTGGGGGGGGAGGGGCGGGGCGCTGGGGGGGGAGGGGCGGGGCGCTGGGGGGGAGGGGCGGGGCGCTGGGGGGGAGGGGCGGGGCGCTGGGGGGGGAGGGGCGGGGCGCTGGGGGGGAGGGGCGGGGCGCTGGGGGGGGAGGGGCGGGGCGCTGGGGGGGAGGGGCGGGCGCTGGGGGGGGAGGGGCGGGGCGCTGGGGGGGAGGGGCGGGGCGCTGGGGGGGAGGGGCGGGGCGCTGGGGGGGAGGGGCGGGGCGCTGGGGGGGAGGGGCGGGGCGCTGGGGGGGAGGGGCGGGGCGCTGGGGGGGAGGGGCGGGGCGCTGGGGGGGAGGGGCGGGGCGCTGGGGGGGAGGGGCGGGGCGCTGGGGGGGAGGGGCGGGGCGCTGGGGGGGAGGGGCGGGGCGCTGGGGGGGGAGGGGCGGGGCGCTGGGGGGGGAGGGGCGGGGCGCTGGGGGGGGAGGGGCGGGGCGCTGGGGGGGAGGGGCGGGGCGCTGGGGGGGAGGGGCGGGGCGCTGGGGGGGAGGGGCGGGGCGCTGGGGGGGGAGGGGCGGGGCGCTGGGGGGGAGGGGCGGGGCGCTGGGGGGGGAGGGGCGGGGCGCTGGGGGGGGAGGGGCGGGGCGCTGGGGGGGGAGGGGCGGGGCGCTGGGGGGGGAGGGGCGGGGCGCTGGGGGGGGAGGGGCGGGGCGCTGGGGGGGAGGGGCGGGGCGCTGGGGGGGAGGGGCGGGGCGCTGGGGGGGAGGGGCGGGGCGCTGGGGGGAGGGGCGGGGCGCTGGGGGGGAGGGGCGGGGCGCTGGGGGGGAGGGGCGGGGCGCTGGGGGGAGGGGCGGGGCGCTGGGGGGGGAGGGGCGGGGCGCTGGGGGGGAGGGGCGGGGCGCTGGGGGGGAGGGGCGGGGCGCTGGGGGGGAGGGGCGGGGCGCTGGGGGGGAGGGGCGGGGCGCTGGGGGGGAGGGGCGGGGCGCTGGGGGGAGGGGCGGGGCGCTGGGGGGGAGGGGCGGGGCGCTGGGGGGGAGGGGCGGGGCGCTGGGGGGGAGGGGCGGGGCGCTGGGGGGGAGGGGCGGGGCGCTGGGGGGGAGGGGCGGGGCGCTGGGGGGGAGGGGCGGGGCGCTGGGGGGGGAGGGGCGGGGCGCTGGGGGGGAGGGGCGGGGCGCTGGGGGGGAGGGGCGGGGCGCTGGGGGGGAGGGGCGGGGCGCTGGGGGGGGAGGGGCGGGGCGCTGGGGGGGGAGGGGCGGGGCGCTGGGGGGGGAGGGGCGGGGCGCTGGGGGGGGAGGGGCGGGGCGCTGGGGGGGGAGGGGCGGGGCGCTGGGGGGGGAGGGGCGGGGCGCTGGGGGGGAGGGGCGGGGCGCTGGGGGGGAGGGGCGGGGCGCTGGGGGGAGGGGCGGGGCGCTGGGGGGGAGGGGCGGGGCGCTGGGGGGGAGGGGCGGGGCGCTGGGGGGGAGGGGCGGGGCGCTGGGGGGGAGGGGCGGGGCGCTGGGGGGGAGGGGCGGGGCGCTGGGGGGGGAGGGGCGGGGCGCTGGGGGGGAGGGGCGGGGCGCTGGGGGGGGAGGGGCGGGGCGCTGGGGGGGGAGGGGCGGGGCGCTGGGGGGGAGGGCGGGGCGCTGGGGGGGGAGGGGCGGGGCGTGGGGGGGAGGGGCGGGGCGCTGGGGGGGAGGGGCGGGGCGCTGGGGGGGAGGGGCGGGGCGCTGGGGGGGGAGGGGCGGGCGCTGGGGGGGGAGGGGCGGGGCGCTGGGGGGGAGGGGCGGGGCGCTGGGGGGGAGGGGCGGGGCGCTGGGGGGGGAGGGGCGGGGCGCTGGGGGGGGGAGGGGCGGGCGCTGGGGGGGAGGGGCGGGGCGCTGGGGGGGGAGGGGCGGGGCGCTGGGGGGGGAGGGGCGGGGCGCTGGGGGGGGAGGGGCGGGGCGCTGGGGGGGGAGGGGCGGGGCGCTGGGGGGGGAGGGGCGGGGCGCTGGGGGGGGAGGGGCGGGGCGCTGGGGGGGGAGGGGCGGGGCGCTGGGGGGGAGGGGCGGGGCGCTGGGGGGGGAGGGGCGGGGCGCTGGGGGGGGAGGGGCGGGGCGCTGGGGGGGGAGGGGCGGGGCGCTGGGGGGGAGGGGCGGGGCGCTGGGGGGGAGGGGCGGGGCGCTGGGGGGGGAGGGGCGGGGCGCTGGGGGGGGAGGGGCGGGGCGCTGGGGGGGGAGGGGCGGGGCGCTGGGGGGGAGGGGCGGGGCGCTGGGGGGGGAGGGGCGGGGCGCTGGGGGGGGAGGGGCGGGGCGCTGGGGGGGGAGGGGCGGGGCGCTGGGGGGGGAGGGGCGGGGCGCTGGGGGGGGAGGGGCGGGGCGCTGGGGGGGGAGGGGCGGGGCGCTGGGGGGGGAGGGGCGGGGCGCTGGGGGGGAGGGGCGGGGCGCTGGGGGGGGAGGGGCGGGGCGCTGGGGGGGAGGGGCGGGGCGCTGGGGGGGGAGGGGCGGGGCGCTGGGGGGGAGGGCCGGGGCGCTGGGGGGGAGGGGCGGGGCGCTGGGGGGGGAGGGGCGGGGCGCTGGGGGGGGAGGGGCGGGGCGCTGGGGGGGAGGGGCGGGGCGCTGGGGGGGGAGGGGCGGGGCGCTGGGGGGGGAGGGGCGGGGCGCTGGGGGGGGAGGGGCGGGGCGCTGGGGGGGGAGGGGCGGGGCGCTGGGGGGGGAGGGGCGGGGCGCTGGGGGGGGAGGGGCGGGGCGCTGGGGGGGAGGGGCGGGGCGCTGGGGGGGAGGGGCGGGGGCGCTGGGGGGGAGGGGCGGGGCGCTGGGGGGGGAGGGGCGGGGCGCTGGGGGGGAGGGGCGGGGCGCTGGGGGGGAGGGGCGGGGCGCTGGGGGGGAGGGGCGGGGCGCTGGGGGGGGAGGGGCGGGGCGCTGGGGGGGGAGGGGCGGGGCGCTGGGGGGGAGGGGCGGGGCGCTGGGGGGGGAGGGGCGGGGCGCTGGGGGGGGAGGGGCGGGGCGCTGGGGGGGGAGGGGCGGGGCGCTGGGGGGGAGGGGCGGGGCGCTGGGGGGGGAGGGGCGGGGCGCTGGGGGGGGAGGGGCGGGGCGCTGGGGGGGAGGGGCGGGGCGCTGGGGGGGGAGGGGCGGGGCGCTGGGGGGGAGGGGCGGGGCGCTGGGGGGGAGGGGCGGGGCGCTGGGGGGGGAGGGGCGGGGCGCTGGGGGGGGAGGGGCGGGGCGCTGGGGGGGAGGGGCGGGGCGCTGGGGGGGAGGGGCGGGGCGCTGGGGGGGGAGGGGCGGGGCGCTGGGGGGGAGGGGCGGGGCGCTGGGGGGGAGGGGCGGGGCGCTGGGGGGGGAGGGGCGGGGCGCTGGGGGGGAGGGGCGGGGCGCTGGGGGGGGAGGGGCGGGGCGCTGGGGGGGGAGGGGCGGGGCGCTGGGGGGGGAGGGGCGGGGCGCTGGGGGGGGAGGGGCGGGGCGCTGGGGGGGGAGGGGCGGGGCGCTGGGGGGGGAGGGGCGGGCGCTGGGGAGGGAGGGGCGGGGCGCTGGGGAGGGAGGGGCGGGGCGCTGGGGGGGGAGGGGCGGGGCGCTGGTGGGGGAGGGGCGGGGCGCTGGGGGGGAGGGGCGGGGCGCTGGGGGGGGAGGGGCTAAATCTGCGGGATGGGATGTACAATCTCAACGCTACTGGACGAAGGATGGGGGGGGGGGGGGGGGAGCTCCTCCCAGTGTCTCGGGGCCAATATTTATCCATCAACCAACACCACCAACATGGCGACCGTTATCTCAGTGCTGTGTGTGGGAGCTTGCTGTGCGCAAACGGGCCGCCGCTTTTCCCACGTTACAAGAGCGACCACGCTCCAAAAACAAAAGTACTGCTTTGATTGGGGGAAGTCCCGAGATGTTGCGAGGGAAAAATGGCGATGCGCTTTGACGGGATTTCCCCCCCACCCCCCCCCCCCGCCATCTTTGGGCCTACGCCCACAGGCCCCCGTTCCCACCCTCTGGTCCTCCCTCCCTCCCCACTCCCCGCACACTCACCACTTCTCGAAGTCCCCGACGCACGGAGCCATCGGTACCTTGAGGGGACAGGAGATGTTCACCGTGGCTCAGGAGAGCATATAGGAAGGAAATGCTGAACTGGTGGGGTGGGAGAGAGAGAGAGAGGGGGAGGCAGAGAGAGAGAGAGAGAGGGGGAGGCAGAGAGAGAGAGAGAGAGAGAGAGAGGGGGAGGCCAAAGAGAGAGAGAGAGAGGGGAGGCAAAGAGAGAGAGAGAGAGAGGGGGGGAGGCAGAGAGAGAGAGAGAGAGGGGGGGAGGCAGAGAGAGAGAGAGGGGGAGGCAGAGAGAGAGAGAGGGGGAGGCAAAGAGAGAGAGAGAGGGGGAGGCAAAGAGGAGAGAGAGAGGGGGAGGCAAAGAGAGAGAGAGAGGGGGAGGCAGAAGAGAGAGAGAGAGGGGGAGGCAGAGAGAGAGAGAGAGGGGGAGGCAGAGAGAGAGAGAGAGAGAGAGAGAGAGGGGGAGGCAGAGAGAGAGAGAGAGAGAGAGAGGGGGACGCAGTGAGAGAGAGAGAGAGAGAGAGAGGGGGAGGCAGAGAGAGAGAGAGAGAGAGGGGGAGGCAAAGAGAGAGAGAGAGGGAGAGCGAGAGAGAGAGAGAGAGAGAGAGAGAGAGCGAGAGAGAGAGAGCGAGAGAGAGAGCGAGAGAGAGAGCGAGAGAGAGGCGAGAGAGAGAGCGAGAGAGAGAGAGCGAGAGAGAGAGCGAGAGAGAGAGCGAGAGAGAGCGAGCGAGAGAGAGAGCGAGCGAGGAAGAGCGAGAGGAGAGAGAGAGAGAGCGAGAGAGAGAGCGAGCGAGAGAGGAGAGGAGCGAGGAGAGAGAGAGAGAGAGAGAGAGAGAGAGAGAGAGAGGGAGAGG